>NW_021848856.1:0-1812 GCF_003651465.1 Formica exsecta | reverse complement strand
AGATTAATAATCAATAAATATAAAATAGAGTTTTCTCTTATATATGTAGAAGTATAAATATATTCTTGGGTATGTGTGTGTGTATGTATGTAAGATGATGACATAAAAAATAAGTTTCTACATTAATACATAAATTATATAAATTGTTAAATAAACATTTATAATTGACTAAACAACAATAACAAAACAATTGAATTTTTATGTATAAACGATTCTAGTAAAACTTAATTTTTATTTTCAAGATTATATATGTAATTTAAACTTTGATATTTCACCTTTCATAAATATTCATAAAAACTTTCTCTCACAAATAAGGTTAAACATGAAATGACTTTCAAATCATATTTACCTTTTACCAAGGTCTACTTAAGAGAGAGAAAGAGAGAATATATATGTACATATTAAATAACTTTTTTTTTATCGGTTAAACGGAAAGAGATAATTTTAACTATATTAGCATCGCATTTTTTAAGAGTTCTACGTGTGAGAAAGGATAAATATACTAACCTCAGAAGCGATAACCGTTTCGTTGCTAGTAACCGTTTCCATTCTACAGGCCGCAAATTAATCCAAGAAAGAAAGGATCTAAAATGAGAGATAACATCAGTTTACGAAAAACTTGTTTGTGCGTTGTTCACTATTCACGATAATATGACATCACGAAAGGAATAATATTGTATTTAGATAAAATTTCAACTAACTTTCTCTAATCAAATTCACACACGAGCACACAGTTTTTCCTCTTTTATTTCATGGATATCTTTTAGATATCGTGAATCCTAATCTGACTTGAGATTCACGCTGTGTTACAATCAACTGTCCGGCAGTACCTAATCACACTATCAAACTATCACTATCACATCTAATCAAACGGGAATTGGGGGACTGGGGGAAGAGATCCGACTGGCGGCCGGATGCCGGATTGCCGGATGCCGGATGGTGCCGGGAAGAAAATGATGAAAAATTCCAATCAAAGCAGGTTTGCATGAAGATGCGTAGCGTTTAGTCCGTATCAGACTACGCATTGAAAATTGAAGATTGAAGATTAAAGATTGGAATTTGACTAATCAGAACAAAAGGGACTAAAACTTCTTTGTCCTGATTGGTCAAATTTTAATCTTCAATCTTCAATCTCAATCTTCAATGCGTAGTCTGATACGGGCATAACGCAGCCAATTTAAATGTTTAAAATGTTAAGGGATAATATGACATCAAGTGTATATGTACTATAACAATGACAATATAAAAAATATGATGCAATGCTTTTCTGTTGGCAATTTTTAGAAATGGCCTAGTAATGTAACAAATTATGTAAATAAGAGCAGTATTTTTTTATTCTTATGCAATTTGTGAGTATTATATTTGTGAGTATAATATTTATGATAATACTTATATAACTGATGAAGAAATGGAGAAAACATGGACAGTTGTGAAATTTGAAGACGAAAATGTAGTGGAAGCAGTGCCAACAACTTGGATTGTTAATAACAAATGTTATTGGCCACCATATACAATAGAAAAGATCTTTAAAGCTATAAAAGATCATGTTGACTTTGATCCTTCGTGGACCAGTTATGAAGTGTACACGTTTTTAAAAACAGTACCTCTGGTAAGAAACAAAATGTATTATATCTTCATTATATAATAGATATATTGTAATTATACAATATTTAACAACTCTTTTAATAAACTAAACACTTATTTATATATTACAATTTATCGTTTCAGAAAGTTATCAAGCTTGTAGAGTAAAAGCCAAAAAGGCAAAAGATACATCGGATTTAAATTCAGATAGTAACAAAAGAAAAATAA
>NW_021848854.1:339249-360802 GCF_003651465.1 Formica exsecta | reverse complement strand
AAAAACCTCATTCCTCAACAAATTATTTATATTATTATTATTATTATTATCAAGAAAGTGTATTAATGATGCATTCGTATTTACAAGAACACTTTACAAGATGCAATGTATTTCTATATAAGCAAGAAACAAATAAGCCACATAACTTACGCAAACAAAAATGTAAGCTTCTTAAATTTTACAGTTAGATCTTTACAGAAAACAACGTGTGTCTAATATCATTAATACACTCAAAGACGTATTTCTTATTTATTTTAAATTAGATTTTTTGTTTGTGAAATATACATAGCTTTTAATTTATTAATTAAATATATTATTTTAAATTCATAATTAAAATGTTTTTATTAAGAACGCTGTATATACATATACATATATACAAACATATATATAGTACATGTATATATATATATATATATATATTGTATATATGTATGTATATTGTATAAATATATAAATATGTATAAATATTAATATAAATTAATTTATTTTTATAATTATTAATAGAGTACTAACATTATAAAAATATTAAAGACAAAGTAAAAATGTGAAAAAGTTATAATTTATTTTATGTTATATATTTATTAAAAATTAAATATTACAGACAATGTTTTAATATATTATTATGTATGTGCATAAATATATTAATATTATAAGATATTAATAATATAATGTTAAATTTTAATATGCATTAGTGATATTGAAATTGCTTATAAATATTAAACTTAAAATAAATCATCTTTATAACATCTCTGTTTTGATTTATAATATGTACGGCACTATAATGATATTTATACTAGTTCATATAATTTTTTCGATAGACTTGTAATTGAAACTTTTATTTAATTTTCTTTAATATAGAATGCCACTATTTTGTTTTTGTTTTTAAATACATATTACTTTTAAGATGTCTAACAATATTTCTTGTTAATATATTTCTTCTTTTTGTTATTTTTTTTAAACAGCATGAATATATAACACTTTAGAAATATTGTATATTTAGACAATATAAATTAATTGTTATTTAACAGTTATGATATTTGCTTATGGGAGATTTTAAATATTTAAATAAAAAGTGTCAAAGTTTGTCATTGTGTGTTACATAAATTCCTTAATAAATCCTTTTAATACAGTCAAAATCTGCTACCATGCCTATATATGTTTTAAATTTAATATTTCATACATTAAATACGTTTAATCATATGTTAATATTAATATAAAAATATACATGTCATAATTTTAATGGAGAGATATGTCTGTTATTAGGGAAAATCATTTGTTTTGACACATTCTGTTTTAAATGTATAACAAATTGTTTAATGAATAGTGATCGAAATAGAAAAAATGAGGAAAAAAACGCTGTTTATTTGTGTATCGGTGAGCTGCGCGCCTGGTAGTATGCGGTAGCGCACACTTCACGGCGCACGTCTCACCGACGTGCGCCCGGCTAAAGGTTGGCGCTGATTGGCCAGACTTTATTCATTAATAATTTCTTTATTAAACGTTATAAAAAAAATGGTTCAGGACTTTTCGACTCAGTTTGATTCAATCTACCTCCACCTTTCGTTTGGTCACTTACTTGTCGGAAACCCTATATATATATATATATATATATATAGGGTTTCCGACAAGTATATATATATATATGTGTATATTATACCAGAGAGAGGTTTGCAGGAGACGATCATGCCGGTACTTTCGGTGGAATTTATATCCGCAGGAATATGAAATCTCTCCTGTATAGAGAAAGAAGTACTAATGCTTCTACTTTTAAAAATTGGTATTTCTTGTTATAGATCAAGTTTATTTTTTGACACTGCCGGTAAAATTGTTTTTTCGTGCGTATTCACACTATATATTTATATAAATCATCAGGAACATCTTAATTTTTATTCAAATTACAATTACTTGAAAATAACAATTTATTTAATATAAAAAACCGTTAAATTTGTGGCATTCATAATCATACTCAAATTGTTCTAATTAATTGCCGTGCGATAAAAGCTATTTAAATCAAAAAGTCAAAAAATAAGAATAAAATTTGCTTTTTTGCCTATTTTTGTGTATTTTTCTCAAAATAAGTTATTTAAAATTAAAAAATAATGCGGTTTCTTCTATGGTTATATGTTGATAACTATTAACATTTATCGACTAGTAAAATATTTCTCGACGATCGAAAGTGTGTTGACATAACATTACGTACTTATTGTAATGTCATGTACCGAGTATCGTTAGTCTTCGATGGTCTCTCGAAATGATAAGATCTCGAAAGTGTTGTGATTATATATACTTTGAATATTATATAAATAGTAACAATAAATCGTCAAATTTACTTACTAGTTAATTTTTATTTACGAGGATTGCATACTTGAGTAATAAAACTTATGGCATACAACCTTAATATACAAGGTGAGTTAATAGAAATAGAACACACACATATATGTATATCTGTCGTTAAATTAACGAAACATGAAAAAATAAAATGAAGAATTTAAATAATTCTAATATATAAGTACGACACAAGCATAGTTTATTTTTTCCAAGTTAACTTTGACGGTTTTAACAGAGAGACGATTTGAAACGCATATCACAATAATATGTGTATATTGTGTATACGTTAATATAACTTTAGTTAAAGTAACATAATAAATATAAACAGAATAATCGTGCATGATTTATATTTGATTCAATTTATGATAATTCTTTAGAAGGATTTGATAAAGATGATAAAATAATTAAAACTATTAAATCAAAATATTCATATAATAATGAAACACATATTGTCCACCTTTATTACA
This sequence comes from Formica exsecta, assembly GCF_003651465.1. NCBI lineage: Eukaryota > Metazoa > Arthropoda > Insecta > Hymenoptera > Formicidae > Formica > Formica exsecta. The sequence goes on along the minus strand of NW_021848854.1, from coordinate 358,007 downwards.
CGGAAGTGTTATAGAAGGATTATATTCTAAATATGAGATTTATAGGTACTTTAACTAATAATAGAGGAATATTACAAGAAGCAAAGTTTGGATAGATTTAATTTTGTCAAATAAGGAATTAGATATATATAATAACGGTTAATCCTTCCTTAGTCGCAGTATCCAATATATATACGTTATAACGTTATTGATGTATGTAACATTGAACAATTAATATATGTACAAATGTGAAGACAGATTAAAATAAGAATTGTTTAGAAATAAAAATTATTTTTGTCACCCCGTTTACTTTAGCTATATTGCTAACATTTCAGCTTTTATTTATCCATCTTAATACATTGGGTGAAAAATATTGTGACTAATGGAGAGTTAAACACATATACAACACAGAATAGTATCAATCACATTGAAAACGTATAGACGGAACAAAATATACACAATGTTTGACTTTCAAAACGCCTACAAAGATATATGAATATTGATACAAGTAACGGCAGTTAATTTGTTACAAATTCAACGCAATTTTTCGTTAAAGCTAAGAGACAAGTTTTATTAAATTTTGAAATCAATAATAAATAACCAATTTAAGCTTTGTTTATATGGTTGAATGTAAAAGCTTTATTTTATAAATAAAAAAATACCGAAAAAATATTACTCAATTTACAAAAAAATTTTAGTAATGTAAACTGTTTGTCCGAAATTATATCTTCTGCAATACGAGTTTTGTTTAAAACAGAGAAAATTAAATAAATAGATTTAGATTATACAAAGAGTAACATGATTAATAACGTTTTTATTAAAAAATGATTTATTATTATATTTATTATATATTTGTTCTTTGAGATCATCTAAATTATGTTATATACATATATTATATGTTTCATCTTCAGAATCAAGAAAAGAATTAAAGAATTTTATTTTTAATATGAAGCTTATTCTTTTTCTCTATGCAACTTATATAAAATATAAAAATTATGATATAAAATAAAAAATATAGTAAATTATAGTAAAATCAGTGCGTAAAATAGATAATTTATCACACAATAGAAACAGAATTAATTTAATATACATTAAATTATTTAAATTGTTCTCTAGAGAAATAAATTTAGACTCAAAAGCAAGTGCACATATAATTGACTACATAGAATATTTATTTATTAATTAATATTATGTCATATTTTTACATGCATTTTTCTTCTACGAGTCATCTGCGTGCCAATTTACTCAACGTTTGATGTTTCACATTGTGCTTTTGATATTTTAAACATTTAAACTATCATTATTTCTCATTCTCTCTCTCTCTATCCCCCCACCCTCTCCCCCCTCTCTCTCTCTCTTTCTAATCAAAAATTTGGTAATTTTCTATACAAGTAATAAGTCAATCACTTTTAAATTTTATTTGGCTTTAATATTTCTTGTGTTTATTTCCTTTTTTTTCATATATGTTTACGATCGAAAAAGCATACTATGCCGCATTTTGCCTCTTTATTTATCTTTTTTTTAATCACATCGTTTTTTCAGATATCTAAAGTAAAAACATGGCATGTCTAAAAATACTACTAAGTGGCAGTTTAATGTTCATTGTCACGACGGTTCTTGTTACCGCTGAAGTCAATTTATTGGAATATATAATACCAGAGCATTATAACATCAAGCTTAAAACATATATTAACAGTAACAGATTCTACGGTGAATGCAATGCTAGTATCAATATTATTCAACCAACGCAGAAGATAAATTTGTATGCAGAAAAATTAAACATAATTCATATGATCTTAATTCAACCTTTAGAAGGATTTGATAAAGATGATAAAAAAATTAAAATTATTAAATCAGAATATTCATATAATAATGAAACGCATATTATCAACCTTTATTCCACGGAAATGTTACAGAAGAATTATATTCTAAATTAATATTATTATAATATCTATATAATAAATTATCACACGCAAAAATGTTATCACACATTGAATAATTTTAATATCAAAGAACAATTTTTAATCGTCGTGTTAAACAGTATATAATATAATAATAATATAATAAAAGATACGTGAAACTATTTTTTGCTTACTACGCGATAAACTCTCTATTTTCTGATAATATTTTTATACTTGTAAAACACAATTTATCTTTATGTAATATCTGTTTTTAAAATATCATAGATGGTTGCCAGTGCATTATGATACATTTTACGCGCGGCAAATATTTCCATGTTGGGACAATCCGAAATTTAAAACCACCTTTAATATTTCTATAATGCACCATAAAAATTACGAGGTTTTATCGAATATGCCAGGGCAAAAAGAGGAAGCAGATGAAAACGGCATGTTGTGGACACATTTCGATATCACTCCTTCAATGCCGATTTATTTGGTTGCGGCACTTATAATTAATAAATTAAAATTTCCCAGACTGTATATTGGAATTGATGATGTCACAATACAATGTAGACCACACAGTTTATTTTATTTTGCGTATGCAATAAGTATCATGACAGATAGTATGCTGTTTTTAAAACGCGAATGGAAAGATGTAAAGATGATTTCGAAAGTGGATAATATTGTATTTCCGGATTACGAGGATAATGGCATGATAAATTTGGGACTTGTTTTTTATAGGTAAATATATGAAGACAGAGATAAAGAGATATTCTAATATATAATATTAAAAAGCACACAATTATTATTCGTACTTAATATAAAGTAAAATCTATAAAATGACATGTTTTATATCTGACAATGAGTTCAATTAGAAACATATATTCTTATTAAAAATCAAGTATATTTTAAAAATTTGAAATATTTGTACACTTATACTTTTGTCACTTGCAATAAATAATAGTAACGTGTGCAAGACTTAATTATACATGTTCGTAGAACAATTTGTTTGCATTACTTGCATCACACGATAAGAAGAAGCTTTCATTTTTATAAATTATTTAATACAGCTCGAATTTTTTATTTTATGCAAAACTTATTAAATTTACTCACGATATTTATTAGAAAATAATAAATCAATTTAATATTTTTGTTGAAAATGAAAACCTTGAAATTTGATTTTTGATAATGAATCTTTTTGCGGCTATTTATTCTTATTATTACTCAAATTAATATAGGTAATATATTAGGCCAGTCGAAAAGTTCGGCTTGATTTTTAATTCAAAATCGATCCAAACTTTTTGACTGACTTAATAATTTATATATATTAAATAGATAGTTTTATATAAAGAGAAAATTTCATTAAATACGCTAAAAAAACTTACACATATACACACAATACAATTAACTAAACATTATATAAAAATAATTTTTAGAGAATCAGATATTATATATGATGAAGATAAAGATCCACCTGGGCGCAAAGTCGAAGTGGCCCGCAAAATAGCATATAAAGCAGCACAAGAATGGTTTCATAATGTATTTAATACATCTTGGTGTTCTACGTCTGTGGTTATCCCGTGGTTGCACAAAGCTCTTGTTACATTCATGGGATCATATATTGTCGATAAGGTTATTTTTGTATTCTTAAAAGTTAACCAGTACGCGAAATACTTATTGACATGTGTATGACAACGATGCAAAATATTCTTATTATTTAAAATTTTTTTTTATTCCTTGTAACTAGAATACTGATTACATACATATATTCGACATTCTTATATTTTTATAAAATTTGAAATATAAAAGCTAAAAGCTGGCAATTACATTATATAGACTTAAATTAAAATAATATAGAAATAAAATTTGTAATAAAAAAGAAATGTTTTTAAATGCTTTTAAGAGAATAATTATTGTAATATTAAATAATACATATTATTTTAGCAATATCTTAGTATATTTTCAAAAAAGTAATTCTTTTATCATTAGAAGAGGAGCAATGCAATTTATACGTATTGTAAATGCGAGTTTTTTCTGCAATTTTATATCGGTTTAATCACATTAAAATTTTCTCTTTAGACTCTTCCAGAGACTCGGATGATGGATTTATTCGTGGTCCAAATTCAACATGAAGCTTTGCACTTGGATATTGATTTTCAATCTTCTACGTCACAAGCTGCTTTCTCTGAAATAATTTCTTACTTCAAAGGTATGATAATGTAAATATGATTAAGAAGAGAGAGAGAGAGTATAAAATCGTTTATAAACATAAATGATATATAAAAAGCTTATTTTTCTTTATATTTTAATTAAATGATTAATATTAAATATTATACTATAAAAAATATATATACCTATGTATGTATATAATTGAATATACAGGACGGCTCACATCATTGTTAATAGTTATTAATATTTCAAGAACTATGCTATCAATTTTAATCGTTCTCGTCTTAAACTTTATAGATCTCTACATTAGAAAATAAGAGCAATTTTTTTCTAAAATATGTTCCTAAACATTTTCTTAAAATCATTTCTCTGAAAGTTACGGACGTTTAAATTTCAAAATTAGGTAACTTAATTAATTGAGGATTAACTGAAAATGAAAGTAAAACGCAAAATAATATAATAAAATTCAATTTATTGAATATTCAAAATGTTCAACACCAAAATCATTATTGTTCTTATATTTAATATTTTTAATGTAACTATTTAAATTTTATAACATAAAATTATAACTTAAATTAATTTTGTATTATAATTTTTTTTAAATAAAGCGTATTTAAATGAACAAAGTTCGATTGATTAACTTTGGAATATTCTATATATGTATAAGTATTTAAAATATAAAATAACTCAAAAAGTACTTAATAAAAAAATACTTTATTATAGTGTTTTGAAAAGCTCTCGAAGTAAGTTACCAGAATATGCAAAAATATATAGGGTGTTCCATTTAGAAATTCAAAATGACCTTTACGTGACCTTCATGTGACTCTTCAAGATCAAACTAATGGCACCATCTTATGACCTTTTAGAACCGAACAACTTTTGTCTGAAACATTTCTTTCTATCGTGCTTTATTTTTTAGATATTTAGGTGTCTCAATATAAATGCCCCACCCTGTATATATATATATATATATATATAATTATACTTATAGAACAAGAATTCGCGTTGTAATAAATATACTTTTAAACATACCTAATCATATATTCTTTTTTCTCATTACGTATAGTACCCGCTATATTGCGTATGCTGCAACATGCTGTTACCGAAAAATTATTTTGGACCAGTATGCGTTCATGTATATATGATCAGTAAGTAATATACTATAATGTAAAATAGTTATATAAAATAAAATTAAGCAAATATTAAAAATAATAATGTAGATTTTATACCATATTTCTTTGTTTTTTGTCACTATTCTTTGCTTTATTTCCTAATATTATAATTTTGTTCTCTCATTTAATTTAATGTTGACATTTTCAATTTTAGTGAGTATAATTTTGTTTATCCTTACGATTACTGGACAGCTTTGAAATATGATTACTTTTCTGAACAAGAATGGTATGGACCATTAGTACAAGAAAAACTTGTTACCATAAAAAAGATAGAGCAAATGAAAACTTGGATAAATTATAAGCATTACCCTGTAATAAATGTAATACGGGAATATGATCAATCACATTTTACATTCGAAGATGTAACAATACAACTTGTCAATATAACAGGAAGTTTGAGTATACCTTTGACTTATACTACGCAGACACAATTTGATTTTGACAATACTTCGCCTGATATTTGGGTATTTTACGAAGATTCATTTTTCGAGCGATCGGGTAAGCGATACATTCAGAAAATTAAAAATCTCGCAAGCAATCAATGGATAATATTCAATTTACAACAAACTGGTAAATATTGACTAATAATTATTATTCTTAAAAAAAATTATACAGATATTTATACATCTTTCGTAATAAATCCAATAAAAGAAATATATATATAACTTTATTATTTTTTTTATAGGATATTATCGTGTAAATTATGATACCAATAATTGGGAATTAATTTCAAATTATTTGAGAACTGAGAATTACAGAAATATACACGTTCTCAATCGTGCCCAAATCATCGATGATGCTTTTCACTTAATGTTAACGTACCAACTCAAGCCCGTTATATTCTGGAATATCATGATTTATTTACAGAAAGAAACAGATTATGTGGCCTGGTATCCTATGTTCAAAGCTCTAGAGTACATGTCGAGCATCTTCAGTGATAATGTCGGTATAAAACCTTATTTTGTGAGGGTAATTATTACTAGATCTATATTTAATAAAATTGTCACATATTAGATAAATATGCATGTAAAATAATTGCTATAGTTATCGAATAATTTCTAAACGTAGAATACATATAACAAAAAAATTAAATTTTACAATAATGTTTAGATCAAAATTATAAAATTAAAAAAGAATAATTTTATATTATCCATAAAAACATATACATATTTTTTCTCTCTACTATTTTGTTGCTATTTAAGAATTTGCAAACATATTGCAGAATCTAGTCTGATAACGATTTATAAAAGTAGAAGAAAAAAAGTACAGTAACAAATGCATAGTAACAAAAATAAATATAAAAATTTATATCATTTAACAATAATTTTTAGATAATAATGCGGAACGCATTACATGAAATGTTGAAGAAAATTGGTTATACAGAAATTCCTAACGAAGATGAGCATAAAAAATGTTTAAGGCAAGAGGCTGCAAAATGGGCATGTTTATTACGTCACGAAGAGTGTTTAAAAGAAGCCAACAATAAATTAATGCAACATTTTGCGGATCCTAAAAAGAATACGTAATTTTTTTTATATTTCATTTATAGTATTTTTATGCCTGATTTCTTATATTTTATAATAATTATTTAATATTTGAGATTAAAAGTTATTCAATTAAATTACACAGAATTATATCTAAAGTTTTATAACAAAATTTTATTTTCTCTGACATTTTATAGACTTTTGCCATGGTGGAAAGAATGGACATATTGTAATGGTTTGTCTTTGTACGAGGCAGACTCCATTTGGCAAGGCTTGTATAATATATGGGTGAACAAAACTGATAATAATATTTCTAAATTCTTAAGTTGCACTCAAAATGTTGATATCATCAAAGACTGCTTAAACAAAACAGCAAATGTGATTAAGGAATCGAGTCCGGAAAATTATATTTTAAGATCGCAAGCTATTGACAATTTTCTTACTATTATTACAAAACATGTAAGAATCGATACTTTACGTAAATACATATTTAGTAATTTCGAAGAAATAATACCCAGGTAAGGAGTAATATTTTATTTTATAAATATACACTATTCTCTTAAATATACAAACATGAAATTTCTCTGTATATTTATATTTTCTATTTTCTTTTTATATAGACAAATTAGCACAGTTGCAACATTAACTGTTATTATTAATCATTTATATGATGACAAACAGCTTATCGAGGTAAACATTTTATGAATTTATCTATATTAAGTATAATTCGTACGAAATAGTTAAATTATTACTTATTAACGGTAAATATCAAAATGATATATTTTAGTTAGAAGATTTCGTGAAGAATAATCTGAGGAGAGAAAGACTACATTTTGAATTTAGCATAGAAATATCGTCTCAAATAAATAAGGTAAATTTTATTTAATACAAATTTCCTATTGATTAGGAAAACATCGTATATTTTTTTAATTTGATTTGCTAAGCACTTTAATTTAAAAGAGAATATATAAATTAATATTATATATATAATAGAAATGTATAATATAAATTAATATTATATGTATAATAAAAATCTAAATTATATACATAATAACATAAATTGCGATACAATTCATGTTCAACATTCATACATTCATACATATTTATATTTAAGCATAAATTTAAAAGCTTTTTTTATTGCATTAATCTTCATGTAGAAATATATGTCGTTTTTCTCCAATGCATATGCAATAAACTTTAATATTAATCAAGTTTTTTCACTCTTATAATTACTTCATCATATCTTACTAATTATTACAGATTAATATTGATGTAATTTGTTTTAGAAACACGAAGCAAATGCGATTCTTTTAAAAATTCAGGATAAGATAAAAAAACGTCGCTCTCAAATCGAGGATCTGCATAAATTCTTACAAATATTTATGTTTGACGGAAATTAATAAAAAATAAGAAAACCAGAGCACAAACGTGTGTCATATCATGCTCGTGCACGTATCTCTATTATAAACGTTTTCTACATAGCTTTTATTTATTTTTATTTATATTATTGATTATTTATAATATTAATGTTATTATTATAATGAAGACAGTGTATTAATTATGCATTCGCATTTACAAGAACACTACAACATGTCACGCATTTGATTATAAACAAGAAACAGTTAGATCATATAGCTACTTACAAACAAAAACATATGCTTTTTAAATTTTATAGTCAAATCTTTATAAAAAATAAACATGTGTCAAATATCATTAGTACACTCAAAGACGTACTATTTACCTATTTTAAATTAGATTTTTTATTTGTGAAAATACATAGTTTTTAATGTATTAATTAAGTTTATTATTTTAAATTTATATTTAAAATGTTTTTATTAAGAACGCATATCTATATATATATACACAGACATATATACATAAACATATAGTAAAAACATGTATATATGTATAGATGTTGTATAAATATATAAATATGTATAGATATTAATATATGTATATTATGATAAATATAAAAAAGGAAAAAATAATTCAAAGAATAATTAAAGGAATAATTAATTTGATTGAATTTATTTATGAGAAGATATATTAAATAAAGTTTGAATACTTTTAATCTTACTAAATAAGTAACAACCGAACATGTATACAACATGTATACAAAATAAATAAACAGAACAGTATCAATCATATAGGACAGGGAGAAAGAGAGAAAGGGAGAGGGAAAGGGAAAAAGAGAGAGAAGCAAAACAAAACATATAACGTATAATTTTCAAAACCTCGTAGAACAATATATTGAATCACATAGCTCCAATTTTTTTATTACAAATTCATTTTTTCGTTAAAGCTGAAAAGTCTTATTCAATTTTTTAATTAATAAATGATAATCTGTTTACGTTTTATTACTATACATTACGTATTTACGTTTACGTTTCATTATAATTAAATGTAAGTTTTTATTTTATAAGTAACATATATATATTATATCAATTAGATGAGTTTATCAAAGAAAAAAGTTCTGTGCTAAACAATAAGTGATAAATAATAAGTTTAGTTTCCTTATTTATTCTTTTTCTAACAAAGAAATTAATGTTTCAGCAGGTATCTGAGGCAAAAATTAACATGACATTTCTAAAACTATTAATTAGCTGTTTAACATTTATCACTGTGGAAGCTCTTTTTACTGATGCCCAAATTGAGCTATATGAAAAATATTTGCGAAGTTTTCACAAAATAACACCAGAGCATTATAATATTCAACTCGAACCAGATATTGAACTAAATATTTTTTATGGCGAATGCAATATTAGCATTAGGATTCTTGTACCAACGCAATCCCTAATATTGTATTCAAAAATTAAATTTATAAATGATATAATTATGACTGATAATCCACCAAGATTTCACGGGTACAAAGAAATTATTGTTCATCCGATAAAATATTTATATAATGATACGAATGAAAGTGTCCAGATTTTCTTTACAAATAACATATCACCGGGATATTACATTTTGAATATGAAATATGATGGTATTATAGGTGATGATACAAAGTTAACAAATTTTTACAAACAAAAATATAAATGGTTAGTAACTGTTAAAACGTTAAAAATATATGTATATCATTATAAACATTATTACATATACAAACATACACATACAAACACTCCATTGTGTATAAACTATATTATCTTTGACATGCATATATGATATATGTATATATATATGAACATTATGTATGTCATAAGTAATTCTATATATATACGTAATATAGTATATCACAACTTTATACATATATATATACATGCATATATATGATATAAAATAAATCATACGATAATGCATACATACATATAAATCAGAACTTAAGTTAGTAGTTTTTTCATAACATGCATGGAAATATGTATGAAATAATTGACATCTTAACATATTGTATGACAATTGATATATTACTCAATATAAAAAGCTATTTTATAATATTTCTTTTATTTTCTGAAATATATTTCATAATTCTATAAAAAACTTGGTTTCATTAAATTTAAAAGATTAAAAATAGTTAAATTTATTTGAGAATAGTATAAAAAAAAATATTTCATATTATGCAACATAACACAAAACATTGTATTAAAGTGTGATAATAGTAAAAAACATCAAAATATTATTTTCTATCCACTATTTCTATGAGTCTCATTTGTGTATCTTCATTTATATATCCTCTGTATCTCCAGCTTGTAATATTTCTTCGTAATAATTGAAAATTCATTGATTCTTGAAATATAAAATAATAGGTGGTTAATACCAACGCATTTCGATGTATTTGGAGCTCGACAAGTGTTTCCATGCTTGGGCGAATATTTACAAGCCACCTTTAACATTACTATAAAGCATCATAGTAACTATGCGGCTCTATCAAGTATGAAGGTACAAAAAGTGGACAGAGATGATGAAGACATGGCGCTCACACACTTTAAAACCACACCTAGACTGCCCACTTATCTCATAGCAGGGATAGTGACTAATTTCTATCACAACTCCACTAAAAATATGATTACAAATGTGTGGTATAGAAATTGTTCCGCATTGCGCATGGTATTTGCACGGAGAGTTATTGAAGATATCACATTGTACTTGGAACACAGATGGATACGTCCAGAAATAATTTCGAAAGTGAATCATCTTGCGATTCCGAATTTTCAAGACAAAGATATGGTGAATTTGGGATTAGTTCTTTATAGGTAAACACATGGTTAAAATATATATTAATTTATTAAAATGATTATATTAGTATTCAAAATTATAGTATTAAGATAAATATGCTCACATTATCTGTGAGTATGTTTAATTGAAAACAAATATAATGATAAAAAGAGTAAGTTTTTACTTTTAGCACTTGGAATTAGAAATTTAGAAGTTAGATATATGCATAGTTTTATATATACGTGTATTTAAGTGTGTCATTATATAAGCAAAATTTAATTTTAATATTACATTTTCGTACAAAATTTGATGATGTACAAATTTAATATCTTGGATAAAATAATATGTATATGAACTAATATACCTAATATATTAATATATGTATATAATTATTAAACTACAAATATTTTAACATAAAAAAACATTTTTAAAAACTATTTTTTGTCATTTTCAGAGAAAAAGATATTATCTACGATAAAAATTTAGATCCCGCTGCGCGTAAAATCGATGTAGCTCGCATAGTAGGATATAAAGTATCACAGGAATGGTTTTATAATGTTTATGACTTAGTTTGGGCATCACGGAGATCATTTTGGTTTAACGATTGTCTTATTAGATTTTTGGGAACATTTACCATCCACAAGGTTATTTTAAAGTATTTCTAGCGCTAATTGTTTCTTTCTTATTCGCAAGCATACAAAGTATATAACTTTAATCTTTCCATATAAAACAAACTTTTATATATAATTTTTCCTATAAAAGTTTGACGTTTCCAAAAAAAAAATTTTTTTGTAGAAAAATTAATTTTACAAGTAAATATGCGACATATATGTCGAGACAATATCAAATAATTTTTTATATTATTATTATTATTTATTTTGTTAAAATCACTTTATGCTAATCTTATTAGAGAGATTTAAATATTATTATAAAACTTAAATTAAAATTATTACTCAAAAAATGATATGTTTGATACATATCCTTATAGTAGATACTAATATTTATGTGTGTAATATAATTTTAAAACAATTGCAAAAGTATCTTTAATGAAAAAATTTTACTACACATTACTCTAAAAAGACGCATAATTATTATATATTTTAAAAACTTAAATATAAGAGCAATAGTCTCTTCTTAAATGTTTAGAAAATAGCAGCGCTAGTGCTAATGTGAGCATTTTTTTTGCGATTCCATTTTGATATAATTACTGCAAAATTATTTTCTATAGGTTTTCCCAGAGTCCCGCATAATGGATTTGTTTGTGGTACAATTTCATCACGAATTTCTTGATTTCGATACTTCTTATAATACATCTCCGTTCAACACTTCTTTTGAATTTCCCCGTTGCATTAAAGGTACATATGACAATAATTGAAAATTGCCTGTTTTGTGAACATAAATGTTATAAAAAAATATGAAAAACTACTGATGAAGAAATCTAATTAAATGTTAATCATACATATATTACTCTTATTATAAAATATGTATATTATGGATGTATTTAAATATGTATTCACGGAAAAAAAAATTAGCTGCCGTAGCTAAAAACTGCGTGTGGTAACTAGATTTCAGTCATAATATATGGACAGCGAACATCTTAGCTGTGACACCTGTTTATTAGGTGCAACAGCGAACATCTTAGCTGTAATATCTATTTATTAAGTGCAACAACAAACCGTTTTGCTGCAGTTTAGAAATTTATTTTGCAAACCATGATTAGCTATGGTAGCGAAAATTTTTTTTTCCGTGTTCGTTTGTTCATGTTTAAATACATATATTTATAGCTATACATGAAATTAATTTTCTACCGAATCAGATATGTTCACAAATAAATGCAGTAATTAATTTATAAATATATATAATAAATTAAATATATATATGTAATAAATAATAATTAATCTGACTTTTTTGGTATAAATTATTGTAGTATCTATTATATTGCGGATGTTACAAAACATGGTTTCTGAAAACATATTTTTGGAGAGTATGATTAGCAGATATATAATTTACAAGTGAGTAATATACTATATTATAATAGTTACTATGCAATAGAAAACTAAACAAGTTAAGTATAATAAATATAAGTTTCATAAAATATTGTGCTTTATAGTGCTTATAGTGCTTTCTCTATTTTTCCGACAATTGATAATCTTCGCGCTTACATATAGAAGGAAATGATTTTTTGTAAAATATTTTTTTTTTTACTTATTGCCTTTATTTTTATCATTCCAAATTTTATCACAATTCTGCAGATAATATTTATTTTATTTTTCGCTTTGTTTAGAGAGCTTAATCAATGCACAATTATTGTTATTATAACTTATGTTGTTCATTTTATATTATATTATCTAAATCTTACGCAATTTCGCTTACTTCGAATATAATTGTGTTTTATTTATCATTTATATATCCATTTAGCTTCCACAATGTTAATTTGATTTTGTTATTTCTAAATAAATTTTAGTTTGAAATTATTAAATTTTTATTAAAATTATATTATATGATATATGATAATAATTAAAAAAAAAAAACAAGAAATGTAAAATGTATATTTAAATTAATATAAAGCAATCTTCATATTTTCCTTTAATTAAGCATTTAGTGCAACTATTAAATCCGATGTGACCTTTTATACACAAAACAAAAGATTTTGCAGGTGCATCACATATTAAAGCAAGTAATCTTATTTTGATTTTCTTTTCGGCATGAATATAACCATTATTAATTAAATTAATTAAGTCATCGACAACAGGTTGCAAAAAAACATTAAGATCAGTAGGTTTTTGATATCCAAAATAAGCACCAACTAGATACACTGCCGTATTGATCGTATTAGAACATAAAATTGGTCATAAAGATGCTTGCGATGATTTTGCTAAGTGAAGACCATCAATATTTAAAATTAAATTAACATATGTGTTGTCATTTTTTGATAACATTTTTTTAATAATATCTTGAAAACCTAAATAAAAGTATTCTCCTCCATAAATATACATTTACAAGCTCATCGTTTTCAATATATATAATATAATAAGTTTTAATTTTATAAACTAAGTTTTTCATATAATTACATATACTAATTGTAAGAAGCAAAACAGTTTCTATAATTTTCTTTCGATATTTCAGAGCATTATTCGATATGCAATAAGAGCATTTATCTTTTATTGATAAATTTTCCTATTGAATTAAATAACGTTTTAAAATGCATCAAATAAAAGTGTGCAAACTGTTTAGTTTCTTCATATATTATGATGAATAATATGTCAGATAGTTTGTAGATAACTTACGGTACGTAAGAGGTATCTAATGTAAGCACGTGTCCAAATATGCGTATTCCACGTATATGTAGTATACCATACTAGCTATCCACTAGCTACGACCAGCTGCTACTGAAAATATTAATAAAATATTAATACATTTGGTTATTCGTAAGTTGCACAAAACCTAAATTCTCACTTTTTTTGCAGTATACATATTAATTAGAATGAAAAGTAAAATGTAATACTTATAAGACATTATTATTTCTATATTATGTAACTGTTACAATTAATGCATTCTAATGGAAATTTCTATTCTATATTTATATCAAATGGTAAAGCATTGCCGGTGAGTGTACATGTGATGATTATAAAAATAATCAGAAAATGTGTCGGCATGAAAGTAAATTGAAAGTTAGATTAAGTAAAGTTCATATTAGTTATAACTGTACAATATAATTAAATTTTATTAGAAAAGCAATAATTATATTTACATACTTTCTCTATATATATATTTTCTTCTCTAGGATAATCTTTTCTATCTTCTTAAAGTAAAATCTTGATTTTATATTCATACATGTCGCACATCACTATCGAGAACGAAGAACAAGAACTTTCTAATTCACAAGCAGTGTAGCCGGAAACAGGTCCCGCGGCTGACGGCTCAGCAATGGAGGGGATAACGCACACAAGCGCGAACCGCGTATATATGCGCTCTGCGCTTCGGCTAGCTTCGGAGAGTAGAGAAGAACAGACATATGTTTTCTGTCTTCTCACTTTCTAGTAGAAAGTTTCTATGAATTAAAACATTTAATTATAGAACTGTTTATTTTATTGCATATATTATATAATAAAGACAATCTCTATATCCGAATTTCAGACATGCCATTATTGAGGTTTAATTAGTCGACAATTTCTAATCAATATGTATACGATGTTTAATTAATATTATTTTCATTAACCATACATCACAAAAATAAAATGGACACCAATATATTTTTATTTATATCTGTTATATAGTAATTGCATGTTATTTATATAATTCTAGGAATTCTTGTAATGAGTTAAAATCTATGTGATTTATATGGATGTAATTATAACAGTTGTAGGTAAAAATTTATTGATATCCATTTTATTTTTGGGATCTGTGGTTTTTGAAATTAATATTAGCTAAAAATTATATATTTATTGCAATGCAGACAATGTTGGTCCATTATCATTTGAAATCGTTGGGCCAATATCTACAATTTAGACAGTCGACATATGCTCAATATTGGGTCAATGTTTTATCCGATCGGATCACTTTTCAATTGTTGGTATAATATTGGCTAAATGCAAAATCCAACATTTTACCAACCATTGGCCATCAGTAAACCAGCGTGACGCCGCCAACATTGGTCCATTGTTATTTCGGAACGTTGGGCCGATATAATAAACGTTGGGCAATCAACATAGATCCAATATAAGACCAATGTTTATGTGCTGCTCGGGTTGTATTTGGCATATACATAGAAGAGACTGAGGGATATTATTAGCGCCGATGTGCAGTAGATCAAGTAACTCATATTGATCGAATCACATCACGGTATTCGTTGATCTGTTGATTTATGACTTTTTTTGCATAATTCAGAATTTGATCTATTGAGAAAGAATGATTTATTTTCTACTTTATGCTTTATAATTGGATAATTAAAATAGACAACAGACTTTACAATAATTTATCAAGAAATATGGTTAGTTGAATTTGAAATAGAAAATAGGCTTCAATAATTTACCAAAATATACGGTCGTATCTTGTGCAAGATCATATGTATAAAATTATCTATACGCAGTTCGTCTAATTCAGAGTATCTTATTAGATTATCAGATCTCATTATTAGTAATATTTGAACTGACCAAATTCCTAACAGGTTTAATCAATAGTTTGAATCTCTATCATATAATAAATTAAAGATTATTTTTATTCTTGCTGTCTAAAGTCTTCGCTTTGGTATATTAACTTACATACATTTTTTTTTGTTGGCCGGTCGAAAAACGGATAAGGAGTTCTGGAGCGTCTTATTAACGTATGATTTAAATACAATGTTCACTTTCTTTTTTTTGTACTGAATTTATTTTTGTGCAAATCTTGCAAACACGCTTTACACGCTTTACTAACCCACCGCACGCGAGAGACAAAATAATACTTGAGCGAAGGCACGAACGACGTATTCTTCCTTACGCCTTACGCGACAGCTGACAGTTGCTTTTGTTATCGCCTAGCATTGTGCAAGGGCCTTTACATATAACCGCTTGTCGGGATACAGATTATGAAATATTACTCGTGTCAATCACTGGAGCCAAATTCCCATTAAATGAGTCATACAACTTATATAATTTGCGGATTTGTGATTCAAAACCAAGTTACCGTATAAGGTACTCGAACACTTGCCTTATACTTAATATATCTGCACTATAGATAGAGATATTGCGGTGCAAAGTCTTAATGTGTGAAATGAATGTGTTTTTATTCAAAAAACATTATCAATAATAGAACATATTGTTAGTAGAAAATTGAATACATTTGAATACAAGAATTGATAACATTTTGTTATCATGATCGACTGTTTCATGTAACTGTACGGATTCAAAAATGTTATAACTTTGATCCGGTCTAAAAATAAGCGTCAGAACATGCTTACAAACTTTTATATCCGCACAAATATGTAACTTAAAAGGAGAGAATGGAGATGTATTTTGAAGCGCCAAATAACCAGCAAGATAATATTTTAATAAAATTTATATAAAAGACATTTCCTTATGAATTTCTGCCACATATTTATGTAAGTCACTTTTTTTATCCCATCAGCTTATGTAAAACCAACGCTGTACATAATTTGTGTCCACTAAATAAGTCTTCAAGAGATTGTGCAGATATAATACAATGCAAGGAATCGAACTGTAGAAAATGTGATGGGAAATTATCATTTATTCCAACGCGGAATATTACAATGTGGTTAGAGCAGATTAGACTTTTGGATATACAAACACGTGTATATTCCAGAGCATGTTTTACACGAATGATTGTTGTACCAAAAAATAAATTATATGCAACTATCTACCTTTTGCTCCAATCCGACAAATGTAAACGGTGTTTTATATCCCTTCACCAACTAGCCATATGGTTTAAAATGAAAGAAGCCTCTTCTTTGTAAATAGAAATAAATTATCTATAAATAATGTTATTTGCCTCCTTGCCATAAATATTTTAACCAGCACACTTCAATCTTAGGTAGCGAAAGACAATCTCGATCGCAACTTGAAACGCTAGATATAAAAAATTGTGTATTTTTACATTTTATTAACGATAGCCTCAATGTATAACTTAGGGCCGTGGCACATAGAAAAACTTAAGCAGTAAGATTTAAGACTTAAGAATTTCAACCATACAGAATTTTCAGCGTAGCTTACGTTTCAATATGGCTGCCTTACTGTTCGACCGTGATTGGTCAATTCGCTTACGTCTTAAGTCTTACTGCTTAAGTTTTTCTATGTGCCACGGCCCTTATTGTTAGATATGTGGCAACTTTAACGCAGCTGGCTGGATTATATCGAAAATTATTTTGTTGATAAGGTGTACTCTGATATCTCTCGGGTCCAAGGCTTATGTTTCGAGATATTCATTCTATAACTTTCTTTTTAGATAAGCGCGTAAAACTTTTTTTTTTCTTTGAAAAGATAATTTTCCAAGTATTATAAGCACTTACCTAATATGTAGCAGGCTCATTCTAGAAACAAATATTGTTTTTTTCAACTTGTAACTTGAATATATATTTATTTTGCAATATAGTTTCGCAAATACATATAAAATGTTTATGATTAAAATTTATAAATTGTTACACACACAAATCAATGTGAAATTAATAAAAATTACTAGAAAATCTATTAGTTTATGTTGCTTATATTTATCCATATCTAAGACAATTAAATCTTTAATAAAATAGTATCAATCAAGAAATTTCCGTTTCTATCTAATTCGATTTCTATTTAATTACAAATATTATGAAAATTACAAATTCCATTGCGCTTGCTAGAAATACACGCTTATACAAAAGTATATCTATATACTTGCTTATTTGTACACTCATTTGTCACGTTTTTTGAATTGCAGATACAAACCATCAGCTGCGTACGTGAAAAAGCCCATTGCGTTATTATCATTTGTACGTTTTTTATTCATGTCGCAGCAAACAGTATAATTCGAAAGAATCATAATTAATGTTACTTTTACAAGTAATATAGCCAATCTTTGTCCTGAAAATTTAAAAGACAGATATAATTGTACAAATTTACATGTCTATTTGTATAATAAAGAAAAGGAAGAAGTATACATTACATCTGTCATTATTAATTACACAATTTATTTTTGTCAGATTGTATTTTATATAACTGGGGAATGAAAGAATACAATAAAGAACAAGCAGAGAAAGAGAGAAAGAGAGAACGAATGAGGAGCAAGCGAGATAGCTAACATGAAAGACTTCCGAAGTTTCGCTCGCGAGGCTCGCTTTATCTATAATCTCTCGCGTTATATATCGTCACTGTCAAATTTTTTTTTTCGCGCTTATTGATCCGAAAATAATTACAATGAATTAATGATCATGT
>NW_021848854.1:336579-339226 GCF_003651465.1 Formica exsecta | reverse complement strand
GTATGTATGTATCGGGGAATAAGTCGACTGTACCATGCACACACACATGCAGGCAGGCACACGCGATCATATCAGTGCGCGGCAGGTACTCATTGTCAGTCTCAGTCGCGCGTGTTAAATAAAATATTTTGGTTGCGTTCTCACGAAAATGGGCGGTGGAGGAGCCCTTTCTATATTATAAATATCCAAAATATTGTAACCCAGCAAACACAGAATATAACTGCTATATAACATGGGAATAACATGTAATGTAACGGTTGTTATACCTAATTTATATTGGGATTATATAACTATCTTTTATTTAAGCAATATAAGACCGACTCTACATAATGATATTGGTAATGTAACTATAAAGCATTGGTAATATACCGACACTTTTAGTTACGTTTAGATAAGGGCGCTAACCCGTCGGAGTTCGCCCGTCGATTGTTTTACCGACCATAATAATTATATATTTGCTTAATGTAAAAGTTTTGCAGTTTGTATGTACAAAATAAGATAGGTCTCCACTCGGAAATGCATAAAAGAATATAAGTGAATTTAGAAACGTGTTTAGAAGCCTAATAAAAAAGATTACTGTCTACAAAAATAACTAATTTTTTAGCTTTTCTTCGTTTTTAACGTAAAAGCGCAAGGTTCCCACTTTGTTGATGTATATACTTTAATCGTGGAAAAGGATTTCTTATTTCATGTAACCAATAAAAAAATTTCGGTCTGCAAAGTGTAATTATTATGGTCGGTAAAACAGGACGGTCCGGCATCACCTTAAATATAAGAACCATAGACATAGTATATCTAGACCGAGTGTTGAGGAGTGGGAGCCGAGGTGCACGTAGAAAAGGACATACTTTGTTTCGTGCCTCTTGCGTTCTCTCTCGCTCGCACGTAGCATGACGAAAGAGAGCGCTATGCTATGTGCGAGCGAGAGAGAACGCAAGAGGCACGAAACAAAGTATGTCCTTTTCTACGTGCATCTTTACCCCCACTCCTTAAATAAAGGCAAACGCTCGGTCTAGATATACTATGTCTATGATAAGAACTGACTATGAATACCGGCCCTAGACTTATCCATCGTTACTGATCGATCAACGCATATTGGTCTACATGCGACGTCGCAAGATGGCGGCGACACAATCACGCCAACTCTCGCCGCATGGCGTCGCTCTTGTACGCGCCTGATCCTTGGCGATCGTGGGAATGGGGAATCCAATATGGCAGCCGTCGTGATAGCCGCACAAGTCAGTGTCGCGGAAATGTTTTTAACTCGCTGAGCAAGCAACCGCGACAACCGGTCGACGTGCGACGCATAGGTTAGTAGAACGACGTGTGAACACGTCGGTCGCGTTTTGCGGCCGATCGGTCGATTTGTGTCAGGAAAGCGTGACATCGCGAATCGTCGATCGCGATTTCCTCCTCGCTGTCGCGCGCGCGGTTCCGCGATGTATTCGCGTGTATATTCGTCTCATCGCGCAACATTTAACCGGTATTCACCAGTGTAAGAACGTTCGGGGCGCGCGATGATGCCTCCGCGTCGAGTCCCGCCAATTCCTGTCACTTCATAACGCACGACGCCGCGTTGCGCCGCTTCCGCATTGTGTACGTTTACACAATGTATGTGCCTACATATCTTCCCTCTCTGTTAATCGTACTGACTAGATCTGTATACGGTCGTCTGTTTCTCTCTTTTTTCACCCTCCCCTTTTCTCCGTCACTGTCTCCCCCGCCGCGAGCGCATCGTCTTTGCGTCAGGTGTTCTGTTTGTATCCCTGCGTGCGTGCATATTTATGTGTATGTGTGTATGTGTGTGTGTGTGTATGTTTGTGCATGACTGTGAAGGTGGGAATTTGTTTTGGATATGTCGCTTATACCTGTCTGTCTTCGTCTTCCTCATTTTCTTTTCTTATTTCTCCTATCATCGTGTGTCGCGCGGTTGACTGCCGCCGCGTGTGCGTGCGAGTACGTGTGCGTATGCGTGGGTGTTTGAACATCAAGAGTCCGCTGATGTTCATCGCCCGGCTTCGACCTGTGTCAACGTGTGACAACAGTGGACGTTTTGGGACGCACGACTACGTCGGGGACACCGCGTCGAAAATATCCGCGAGCATCGTGACACCTGGGCCCGGCGATGTTCGGTAAGTCTATGATCTGCTTCCTTTTAACTACCTTCTATCTATATTGACCCGAGTCTGCGTCCAGCTCGTCGTGTCACGTAGATGACAGGTGGACAGTGCGAGACGTGTTATTCGTTCGTGCTTATTTGACGTTTGAAAAGTTGTTACAAAAAATTTTCAATTTGTAACTTTATGAGGAAAAATTGAGAGAGTCGTATATAATATTAATTTTTCTAATAAGTAATGATAATATTATGATAATATATTGACGATTGTATCATATTAATTTCTTTCTATTAAAGATTCTGCTTGAAACTGCATTTTTTTAATTGTATTTATGGTAATTCTTTCTGAAAAATATATCTTAAATTTTTCTATAGTGATTTTGTAATGGTTCTATAATTAGTCGACAGAATCGTATGAAATTATATTATATCTTCCATATTCATAAAAATGATTAAATGGATTTTGAGTCATTCCATACAAACAAATTAGTCACAAAAAATATATATAATATACACACATATATATATATA
>NW_021848854.1:333688-336267 GCF_003651465.1 Formica exsecta | reverse complement strand
TATATATATATATATATACGTGATTAAATTAAAATTTAAAAATCGTATGCTGGAAAAAAAGATTAAATTACATTTAAATCCGCATTTCATTACTAGAATGTGATCTTATTATTGACAATTGTATGTGGATTATCCACAAATAGAAGATTGATGCTGGATGTCACTGAAAAAACAAGCAGTAATTTGCATATTTTTAATAGAACTGTACAATTATAAAGAATTGTTGAAAAATTTTTGTTATATACGCGTAACAATAAAATTGGGGTGAAAAAACAAAAATAAAATTATTAATAAAGATATTTAGCGCAATATTATGTGAAATACACAAATTTTTATTTATTTTTAAAATCATCATAAATATAGAGATTGTCATATATATAAATATATTTGCAATAAGAAATATTGTATGTGTGTGTTTTTATATAATTGCGGTTCACATTTTTTTATCAGCCTATAATTTAAAATATTTTGAGATATATTGTATTATTTTCATATTTTACGTTTCGAAATGTCAACCGCGTTATCAAGAATGCTAGAAATTCCACCGTATATCTTGAATTTTTTAATACTTTTATTACACATTCTCGTGCTTTCTTTAATTTCAGATATATAGACTCTTCCAGATTTTATACGTGATATTTGCGGGTTATTAGCAAAGGAATATTATCAAATTTTATTTCATGTATGTACTCAATCATTATTTATTTTTTTTTTTGTTATGTGCGCCACTTTTGGTGTCGTTAAAACGTTGCAGACATATAATTATGCCAAGTTCGCCATCTCAGAGAACGCGAATTATGAATGGCTCACTCCGAAGAGTTTCCGTTGTATTTTCATTCAGCATCGTATTGGACTCCGCTCTATTCCGAGAATTATCCCGAATTGTATTGCACAGAGTTTAATTTCGTTTTTATATTCTCCAAGATTCTATATCCCATTCTATTAACTCGCATTTCGCTTCTATTTCTTTCGCAATCCTTCTTGGCTAATCAAGTGTAATTTGCTGTTTCTTAAAGATGCTATTTACGAAAATCTCTTGTATACGAGAGATACGTATAATACGAGATAATGTGAAAGGTATAGAGACAGTTGGGAATGGGTAAAGTCCGCTCTTTTTATTACATATGAAAATAACCGCAAAATTCGTTTTAGATATTACTTTGTATATTTTTTGCATATCTCATGATTTGATTATGCTATATATTTATATAATTTGTTGTATATCATTAACTATATTATTAATTTATTATCATAAAAAAGTAAAAATATTTTGTAGTACTGGTCTTTTCTTTAGTTTCCTAATGATAATTATTGTCATGTGTTAACTGCACTTGAAATAGCAAAAATGTGGAACGTCATATCTTTCTTAAAATGACTGATATTTTTTGAAATGACAAATTTTATAGTTTGTGAAATTTAACGCAGAAATATAAATTATGTTGACTTTATAATAGTAGATATTACACGAATATTACACCAAATTTTTTAGTTATATATATATATAAGATGGTTTAAATATAGTAGTAAGTAAATGTGCTTATCATGAACTATCTGTAAATAGAAATCGTACTCTTCTATCTCATCTTTATATATATATATATATATATATATCATGTTTTCTATCAATCTTCTAATAAATCTTTTTAAAATAAATTTGGAAAAAGAAATTTTATTTTAAGATACTTTAGAAATATTTCGTAATCTAATCCATCATACTAATAATTACACAAATTATATATGTTGTGCATGGGTTGAGGTATTATTTTTTATTTAACTTAGCGATAGTTATAATTGCTTTCGTTTATTCTTGATATACATATATTTGCGCAGAAACGGATGTGATTTTGCGATATGCGCTTGATTTCGCGTACTCCATCGCACAGCGCGTTTTATCACAATCCTTGAACATGATATCTAGAATTTTTATTTATATATAGTATGCTCTAAAGTTACAACTACGCGATATGTTTACTCAAGGCTCATGTATATCGATTTGGAAGGATTATGATATATGCGTATTGTAAAGAAATTTTTTGTCGCGTTTTTTAACGCCGAATTGTAAATGTATAATCCATGTTTAAGTCGTGAATATATTGCCATTATTTATATGTGTATTACAGTGATTTATTCAATAATTTAATGAAACGTAAGAAAAATTAGGTGTTACTTTTCAAAATTTCTTGTTTATAACAACATGGGATATACATATCAGAAAAATCGCACACAATATACAGGGTGGTCCATTTTAAAAGAGCCAGTCAAATATCTCGAAAAATATGGTGGCACCATCTTATGTCCCCCTTCGAACCAAACAACTTTTGTCTGAAACGTTTTTCTGTATCTTCCATATTTTTCGAGATATTTGACTGGCTCTTTTAAAATGGACCACCCTGTATATCTATACATATATTTTTTCTTCTTAGCTATTACTTATTTGATGAACTTAGAATCAATTCCTTTGTGAAAATTTGATTAGAAGATAGTATTCATTACAGTATTTTGATTGTCAACATTAATAATAATTAATTTTCTAAGTAGATTTTTATTAAAATAAAACTGATTTATAAAAATACATTAAA
>NW_021848854.1:314072-327238 GCF_003651465.1 Formica exsecta | reverse complement strand
TTTAAAAATTTAAAAATACATTTTCTTTTAGTTATGCATTATCGAAATATAATTTATTAGAAATATTCTTTCATTAAGGAGGGATCACTTCTTCTTTTAGTTATGCATTATCGAAATATAATTTATTAGAAATATTCTTTCATTAAGGAGGGATCACATATAAAATTCTTCTATAAAAATTTTAAAAAATATATTTAAAATAAAAATTTAAAAATATATTTAAAAATACATTTTCTTTTAGTTATGCATTATCGAAATATAATTTATTAGAAATATTCTTTCATTAAGGAGGGATCACATATAAAATTCTTCTTTTATAAAAATTATTCTTAATATTTCCTGTCAATATTATTTTTGTTTCGAATTGCGTACACTTAATGAATTTACCAATACGTTCGAATGAAAATATTGTAAACTTGAACAAATCTGATTTCTACGCTTTTACACTACGTGTTTGATTAAATATTGCGACAAGAACTATTTTGAGGTAAGAATGGGTCGAGTATAAATTTGGCACGTTATTTTCTCCCGTGTGCATTTACATGAAAACTATGGATAGAGAATCGCCCCTCACTATATAGATCCGATTTAATAATAAATTTTGTCAACCGTGAGTAAATATTTAAGTAATAAATTCAATGGCAACTTTAATCAAAACTCTGTAAATTTAAATATACAATTTTATAGATATATCACATTTCTTTCCATTTTAAAAAATTTTGTAAGGCGATATTACTCGTGATTATGCGACAATATTGAGTATCGAATGAACAAACTTGTAGAGAATCCAACAATATAAAACTATGCAAAAGTAAGCTCATATGCATAATTTTTTCTTCTTTATCTGGACTAATGTTTGCTTGTCGGCAAGACGCCGTATAATTAGTTACACATTGCACTAAGATGTTAAAGTAAAATTAGAAACTTATATGTTTAGTTTAACAAGTTATTATGAAGCTAGTTATGAAGCTAAAAGCTCTCCCTTGCATGATATTAATTAATTAATTTTAACCTTTTATTTTGCAATATTGTTTTTATGCGGCTGATTTTGTGTATGGTTTATATTTTATTAGATTATTTTTTATTAAATTGAAGCAAATTTTTCTTTCGACAAAAGAAATACCGAGATAATTAAAAATAGTTAACGATTGCAGATATGAGCGGATTTCTTGCAAATTAAATTTTCAGCGATTAAATATATAAGCCATATTCTATTTCCCTCTTTAAGTAAAGAATTATATCTTTAATTGATTTTATCCGAACTTTATTAAAAAATAAAATTTTTGAATCTTATTGAGCGTATAATTTCTACAAATATAGTAAATCATGAACTCTCTTTATATTTTTGTATTCGCGAGAAAGTTACTCGAAATTTATCATAGTATTTATCACCAAAATTTAACGCAATCAAAATTTAAATAGTGTGATATTCTGTATATGCTAGCTAATTTTGAGTTTATTATTAAATAGATGGATTTTAATCAATATTTAAATTGCAACAGTTTCTTTAAAATATTTTGCATGTATTCTAATGTGTTTTTTAACTAGTTTTGACGCAAAGGCATACACCCAACACGTATATTACTTACGTATATTACTTAAATATATTACTTAAATATACTTTATGTTGTCTAGATCAAGGCAATTTTATATCATGCAAGTTATAAAGATTTATAGGTTAAAGATTAAAGATTAAAAAAAAATATATATATATAAAGATTCAAAAAAAGATTTAAAAAAAATATATAAGCGACTCGGTTACTTTTATAGAAAATTGTTAAAAAGTTGGAAGAGAAAGTTAATTTTAGTAAAAATGACAAAAAGAGAACATAATTGAATTTGACATATTTAATCTTTGATTTCGTGAATTACGAGCGATTCTGAAGATCACGGACTTCGATGAATATTTAATGAAACGAGATGTCCAACAACTTTCTTTTACTGCAATCCTATAATTGTATTCTGTATTTTGCGCTTTGATCAGTTAAAAACGGGTTATATTCGACGTAGGAGAATTATTTTTCACTCAACATTCCAGGTACACATTTCGACATCTTATTTTTAAAGTTCGTTGAAATACTAAAGAGAGTACATGAGAGAGAGAAAGAGTGAGTGAGAGAGAAATGTATGTATGTGTGTGTAGTATTCGCTACTGTGTGTATGTGTGTGTATGTGTAGGTATTAGATATAACAATTATTTTGTTATTCAAATTAATTGAGTATAAAGCAATTATAACGAGATTGGAAAACGAAATACTTGATAATGTACTAAAAAAGTAAGGAAGATGAAGAATTAATATCAAATCATTAATTTTTAATTCGGACTTCCGAAATAACAAAAATTCATGGCTTGTGCATTTAAGCACGCGATGAAATTATATAAGAGTTCATTGACTTCGTTCTAAAGACGATTTCGTAGCGTAAATTTGCTGGAAACATGCGAATCCAACATGTGTCTGTTAATTCATCATAGGATCTCATTCCTTAATATTTGCACTTTTTGTGGTTAAATATACATATTGCTATTTTAATGTCTCATTCATCGACTTGGTTTCTTTAAAGCTAGTAATTTATGTCAATATTGGGCGTGTATGTGCATGCACGTACACTCAAGATTGCCATTTATTTATTTTATTTTCAATACAATTTATCGTTGTATCGCGTTTTAAAGATTTATGATGATAATATAACTTTGTTCTAATCGATGTATTTGATTAGATTTGACGTATATACTTGCGTTTTTTTTTTTGTAATTATGATTAGAATTTTACTTTTGGTAATTCTAGATAGAAACGTATATTTTTATCATACAACTTATCATAAAACAAATAAGTATCTAATGTCTAATTTTCTTATAAAGATCTATAGTTTTAGATGATTTATAATTCGCGACAAAATTCAGGAAAGAGTTTCATTTATAATTTTATGTACCATATAATACAAAAAATAGTTTAAAAAAAATAAAATGTACGCACACATATATAAAATACATGTTAAGATATATTAAAATATAAATAGAACTCTGAATTTTGTAGCGAATTATACATCATCTAAAGCGGGCTTTAAATATAAATGGATTATTAGAGTATAATAATTGGATATAATGTAAAGATAAAAGTTAAGTAATGTATAGCAAAAAATTTGTTTATAATGCTTTGTTTTCCATTAAAAAGCATTTTTACTTTTCCTATATAATCTTATAAATGATTGCATGATACATAAAATACTTTTTAATTTGATTAGGTTTAATTAGAAATTTATAATGGATCTTCTCATTTAATTTAAAGTAAACAATTCCCTTTTGCACTTTTATGATTGTTACAGTATTATCATGTTAAGTGTTATATCGCGTGGTGCACTCGGAGGATGTATGTAAATGGAGAATAGCGGGAATGTTGCTCATACTTCTTAGAACACAATTTATTAAGATATACCGCATTTCTCCCTCGAAATATCTTCGAGTGTGTCTGAACTATAATTCTCCATTTCTCCATGTTCGTGTTTCACATATACTACGCTCGTTCTGCGCACGAGAACGCAATACGCTGCAAGAGATTACGTTTGTCTTTTCGCATCGTCAAATGTACTATACAATATTATTGTGAAATACAAATGTTTTATTTTTGCACGCTCTGAAACGAATGATCATGCCAAACTTCACATTTATTATTAGAAATAAATTAAGATTTTATTAATAAAACTCTATTAAAAAATCCATAAATACATGAGAGTCAATATACTTTATAGTTTTTATGAATCCTCATATGTTCTAATATGATATATTCGTTGAGAACATGATTTTATTATGATATTTTTAACTAAATTATATATATTAGTATACTTAAATATAATAGATTTACAAGGAAAGAAAGATATATCAAAAAAATGTTAAGACAATAAATTGCTTTTATATACTAATGGTAAAAAAATGTTCTATTTAATACTTGTGAGATAATTTTCGCTTATGAAACTGTATACATACACACACATATATTCTGTAGCATATTTTGGTAAAGTCTGTTTCGACATGACGAGTTTTGACATATTCCAATCTACTCTATTATTTGCCAGTAAATATCGCCGTATTTAGTATCATCCTCTGATGTAGATTCTACTGTATTCGGGCATAATCTGATGCATTCTGGCATAAGTTAACAAAGTTTATGTTATCTACTACGCCGTAACTAATGAAAATTTTGTCTAATTAAAACTTTTATTTACGATCATATATTCTGCTTGGCGAATAATAACTCTTCTTTTTAGCGTGTTTATATGCGTGACCTTTATAGCCAAAGAATTGCAAAAAAAAAAAAAAAACACGAGTTTATTGGCATGTTTCACTGCCAAATGCACAATGAAATATGATTCGTCGAGCAGCTTACGTTGTTCGATGCAATCGTATACTGGTTTTGGCACTGAAAAATCCGCCATCGTGATCAGAATTTGAGACTCGTATGATATAAATCTTCATGTAACTCAAACGTTTCTATGTGTGAGTGTATTGATGCCATCGACACTTCTTTCACATTTATTTTTATCTTTAATCGTTTGTAGCTATGCTTATTAGATAATCTTCATGATATCGCTAATAATGGTTAAGACTTACACAAACGATTCTTTACATACGCACATGTTTGTAGATATTATACTATCTATCTTATTTTATATTAAAAACTGAAGCTAATACAAGCTAATACAATTTCGTTGAGTTTAATTTTTGATGTCATGAATATATGTACTGAAAAATATATCTTATCTTAATTTTTGTATTGCAACTTTTAGCGATTGTAAATTTAGAAAAAATAAAGATACGCAAAAAAATGATTATTCATTTGATTTTATAATTCGGCAAATCCGTTGCACTCTCGTGCACAGAGAATCTTCGATTATATTCACACGAGAGCAACCGACGGCTTTGTTTAAAAATTGCATCTTTTATGATCGCGCGCTCGAGTCGTTTTGGGAATATCTTTGAAGCTCTCGCATATCCGGCGCACGGCTGAGCAGATGCGATGGTAATATGCAAAGATGGTAACGATCCGAAGCGGCGAATATATCACGCGAGGATTGTCGGTTACACAATTCTGCGCGTAAAATCAGTGGATCAAACTATCTTGGCATCGTTCCACGCTGCGCTTCAATTTCTTGCTTTTGTATGCACATCAGAATTGTGTCGTGGATTAACACATTAGCTGCGCAACAATGCTGCAAAAGAAAATTTGTATGAGGATAATAGTGTCATATTGTTTAATGTATTATATCAACTACTTTCATAAAAATGTATATTTTTACATAATTCTAAGCTATTTGACCAAAAGTTGACAGAAAACTATAAAAATCTGTAATTTTTTCGGAGCGATATATATAAGCGAGGATTATCGATGTAAATTAAAAAATTTATTTAGATTTTTCATATATTATCTAATCAATATTATACAGAACATCCTGTAAGTGTCTTGTACAATTGACAAAATAATGAGTGTACATGAATAATTATTGGAAATATGATAGAACAATTTTTTCTCATATATAATGTTCTATTTTTGAAAAAAAGTATTTTAAATAAGTTGATCCGTAAATATACTAAATAAAAAAGTAGAAATATGTAATATAATTATCAATTTTTTGTGTGACTTTAATATAACTGAACTTTTTTACAAGATATTTTTTAGTAACATAAAATAAGATAGAATATAACGTAGAAATAGTTTATAACATTGAGAAAATAGAAAAATGTGACATTTTAAAGAGTTTTTCAGTTAAAGAATTGATTTTAGAAAAGAGAGAAAAAACGGTATCATTATAAGCATTGCTTATATGACTCTCGTGTATTATTTTCATATATTATGTAGAAAATGCTGACAGCGTTTAAATAGATTATATAGAAAGATAAATTACACAATATATACGCAACTGTCGACGGCTATTGTGTGTTCATACATCAGTACCTAATATTGATCTTTTCGAGTAATGTTTGATCCAATTTTCCTTCAAATTTTCACGTGTCAGAGCAGATTGTAATGAAAATATTATGTTAACAATCGATCTTCTTGAAGATTTATGTTGCAGTGTTTCGTGTAAATTGATCTTCAAACAGAAAATTTATCGATTGGTTTTCTTCAGAGAGACCTCTTTTATGATATTTATAAAATTTGATAAAAAAGAGCTAATGAAACTTAGGAGATTTTGTTATTTTATTTTGGATGCACTATTGTGCGCTCTTTTCAATATGATTAATCGTCATATTGATTTTGTCGTCAATACCGATCAGTGATTGTTCTTTTATCTATTATTTGATACGAAAAAGTTTGTCATATAAAATCATGCGCACGGTTTTGAAAGCGAAATATATTTAATTTATTCTCGAAATATATATATAAAATATTTTAAAATTAATTTTATTCTCCATCAAATCGTAATGAAAACGGAATCGTAAAAAATCGTAAAAAAACGCGTTAAACATGCGGAGGAAGAAGGAAACAGGGAAAAAACACAAATGTGAAAAGTCAAGGCTGCTTCTCGTCACGCACGAAAAAAATCTATACGAAAAGATCTTGGGGCTCCCACGTCTTACTGAAGATAAGAGAGCCCATTCCTTTTCATTAACTCGACAATTGCGACTCGAATAGATGGAACTAACTCTCTAATTAAGAGTCTGCGGCTTTGGACACAATCTATTTCCAGCGTATTAAAGTTGAAAGCTGATTTAATAGGCAGATTAATTATTTATGCACTAATGTCTTAACAATTATGCATTAGAAATAGTTTGAAATTATTATTAATAATATACATAATATATGCGATAGTTGAAAAATATTTAATTTGTTTCTTTAAATGTCAAAGAAATAAAACAGTTTAGTGGTTAAATTAACAAATACGCTGATAAAGTAACATTAAATGCTTCTTAATTTTTTTTACACTCATATATGCACTATCATCACATACATCACTATGCAATATTAATATTTAGATTTTGTATATTTATTCGTTTTATTTCTAGTTTTTTCCGAATATTTTCCAATAATTTTAGACTTTTTTATACATGCTATAAAAAATAATAAAAATATAAAATGAGTAACTCGTAAATTATAATGATAAAGAAATTATTCGATTTATAATATAATATGAGAACATAATTCTGAAAGTTTTAGAGATGCTTACATGTTGTTATTTATTATTTTGTGAAGAAGGGGGATATACATTTTATTTATCAAGTTAATCATTATATTATCTATCGGTTATCAATTTCTCGCTCAGTAATAGCATTCTTACTGAAAAAGATGGATTGAAGATCATTTGGGATTTTCCGATATAACCGGTTAGTGTTCGAGTCATTAAATATACGATGTTTTAAATTAAAAATAGCATATATATATATATATATATATATATATATGTATATATATATGTATATATATATATATGTATATATACATGAAAATCTTCTTTTGAAGAATCATTTATATTCCAACCGACTAAAAGTGTAAGCAGACAGAATTTGTAATTTTTGCGAGAAAGATATTTCAAGCTTACTTTAGACAATTTATAATTTGCAGCAAAATTTATATATAAGACAGAATTTTATTAATAATTTTGTGTGACGTGTAATATAAAAAATATTTAAAAAATAGCATACACATATATACCTATATACACATATATGTATATAAAATATATATCAAGATACGCACATATTTACATTAAGATATGCAGATAAAATTATAAAAGGAATTCTATTTTAAATTTCTTAAATTCTAGCGCGCGCAATTGTAAAAGCTTTGATGAGCATAGTGGTCATACAATTCACTTACAGATTAAATTGCATCTTTTATGAGATGCTTTCTATTCGATAGTAGCATTAAAAGCATTCGATATCCTATCGAAGAACAGGGTGTAGGAGATATTTTTACGATTATTTGTATCTTACACCTTGACCTTTTTCCTCAATGGAAAAGCGATTACGGCGCGGGAAGCTTACACAAAGCTTATCCTACCTTTCATGCAGATAATATAGGTCCTTAAATCGTTTCAATTTCCGCTACTACAAGCTATAGGTTCCAGAATGCCGCACACACCTTCTATAAATCTCTTCCGCGCATTGTTCTTCTTCAAATTTGTGATTTAGATATGGGATAGATATAATCCGCGCATTACATTATATGCATATATACAGGGTGTCCTAGACCACCCGCACACCCCTTTTCTTTCAAAAACTAAGCATTTTAGAGAAAAACGTTTTGAACAAAAATTGTATGGTTTTGAGGGGAACATAAGATGGTGTCATTGGTTTGACCTTGGATGGCATCGTTAAGGTCAAGTCAAGGACACCTTTAATTTCTTAAATGGAATCCCCTATTTTTTATTGCATATTCTTATAGCTTATGTCGAGAGCTTTCCAAAACACTATAATAAAGTATTTTTTCATTAAGTACTTTTTGAGTTATTTTATATCTTAATCTGACATATTTTGATATAAAAAATAAAATATCTCGTAAAATATTTAGTTTTCGATAATCTTACCGTAATACTTTTATGTACAGAATAATGAGACAAATAAATTAGTGTAAAGAAAAAAATAAATAATTGTTTTTGAGAAAAAGTATGTAATTATTTACAATGTATTCTTTTTAAACAATTATTTATTCAAAACGTTTTTCTCTAAAATGCTTAGTTTTTGAAAGAAAAGGGGTGTACGGGTGGTCTAGGACACCCTGTATACACGTATACATGTACATATACATATAAGCCAAAAATTTATATAATATTTCAAAATTAATTGACATTTTGTGAAACGTGTAATTATTGTTTTCATTATTTCATACACTCAGTATATAACCTGATCTACATATTTATAATCAAAAATTCCATAACTAGTTAAAAAAAGAAAACGATTATTTCAATTTGCATATTCATCTATATATAAGACGAGTATTAATTTGTCAAATTTGATATTTTAATATCTAACCACATAAATATAAATAATGAATAGATTCGAAACAAAACAAGTAGAGTTGTGCAAAATAGAAACTTGCACATTGCTTCCTCATCATTTTATCTTACAAAGCTTAAGCTGCTTTAAGCATGTGGATTTTTTAATTTTTGCTTCCTCATAGAGGAAGCTTTGTGAGATATCTCAAATATTCTAAACACATTGGCATAGAAAACTCGAAAAAAAATTTTGTCACGAAAACAAAACTTCCTCTATGAGGAAGCAAAATGTAAAAAAAAAAAACGAAGTTGTACCATAGAATTCAATCACAATATACAATATATTCATTTATTTGATGTACGATTAAAAGGATGTTTTGGCTGTACAATAATAGCAACTAACTGTTAAAATTAAAAAAAAACGTATTTTTTTATACTGTTCGTTTATATTGTTTGAAAAATTAAATAAATAAACCCTGATTATGAAAAGAATTAAAGTATCACAAAATAATATGGTTTTTTATGTCTTCGTAGAAGAAAATAGTACCCATATTAACCTGGCACCACCATCACGAAAAATCGGGTTTGGCTATAGTGCATAATTAAGTGCTAATTTGTTGCTAATTTATTGCTCCTACTCATTAGCAGGAAAATGATATTAAAGATGGGGGTGCTGACTTGCCATTAAGCTAGCACCCCCACTTCCAAAAAACACTTATAGCGAGTCGTAAATCAAAAAACAAATACACTAGAATTTATTGCTAATTAATTGCTCGAAGATACTGCAAACAGATTTTGAAGATATTAAATTTTTAATTATGCACCAAAAATCATAAAAAATAAGTAGTTAACAATATTAATTTGTTATAATATTTTATTCCTGCATTAAATGCTCTCAACATAAACCATTTATTTATTGCTTGCAGTTTAATTAGAAAAATCGAACTAACGAATGGCGGTGCTAGCTTACCTACAAGAGTAAAGTACATGAACGCAATTAGTTGCTGTTATGATTTTGGTCTCAAAATGTTTCCCTAATTTATTGCTCTCAAGATATACAATATCGAATTTATTGCTCAACGTTTGACTTAGAAAAATCGAACCGAAAGAGTGGCGGCGCTAGAGTTCCTACAAGAATAAAGTACATGAACGCAATTAGTTGCTGTTATTATTTTGATCTTAAAATGTTTCCCTAATTTATTGCTCTCAAGATATACAACATCGAATTTATTGCACAACGTTTAACTTAGAAAAATCGAACCGAAAGAGTGGCGGTGCTAGCATTCCTACAAGAGTAAAGTACATGAACGCAATTAGTTGCTGTTATGATTTTGGTCTCAAAATGTTTCTATAATTTGTTGCTCTCAAGATATACAATATTGAATTTATTGCTCAACTTGAATTTATTGTTTAATTTAGAAATATCGTGTAGGTAAGCTAGCACCGGCCATACGTTTGATGGATTTTTCTAAGTCAAATGTTGAGCAATAAATTCGATATTATATATTTTGAGAGAAATAAATTAGAGAAACATTTTAAGACCAAAATAATAACAGCAACTAATTGCGTTGATATAGTTTAATCTTGTAGGAACGCTAGCACCGTCAATCTTGTGGTTCGATTTTTCTAAGTTAAACGTTGAGCAATAAATTCGTATATCTTGAGAGCAATAAATTAGGGAAACATTTTAAGATCAAATTAATAACAGCAACTAATTGCGTTCATGTACTTTACTTTTGTAGGTAAGCTAGCACCGCCACACGTTCGATGGATTTTTCTAAGTCGAACGTTGAGCAATAAATTTGATATTATATATTTTGAAAGCAATAAATTAGGGAAATATTTTAAGACCAAAATAATAACAGCAACTAATTGCGTTGATATAGTTTACTCTTGTAGGAACGCTAGCACTGCCACTCGTTAGTTCGATTTTTCTAATTAAACTGCAAGCAATAAATTCGGAAATGGTTTATGTTGAGAGCATTTAATGCAGGAATACAATATTATAACAAATTAATATTTTTAACTACTTATTTTTTA
Organism: Formica exsecta; assembly: GCF_003651465.1. NCBI lineage: Eukaryota > Metazoa > Arthropoda > Insecta > Hymenoptera > Formicidae > Formica > Formica exsecta. The sequence goes on along the minus strand of NW_021848854.1, from coordinate 316,270 downwards.
TGATTTTACTTTATATGTTCACAGTATGTCATATTGGTGCATAATTAAAAATTTAATATTTTTAAAATTTGTTTGCAGTATCTTCGAGCAATTAATTAGCAATAAATTTTAGTGTATTTGTTTTTTGATTTGCGACTCGCTATAAGTGTTTTTTGGAAGTGGGGTGCTAGCTTATTGGCAAGTCAGCAAGCACCCCCATCTTTAATATCATTTTTCTGCTAATGGGTAGGAGCAATAAATTCGCGCTTAGAGCAATAAATTAGCAACAAGTTAGCACTTGATTATGCACTATAGCCGAACCCGATTTTTCGTGATGGGGGTGCCTGGTTAATAGGGATGAAAATAATTGTAATTAATATTTTTTTTAATTTATGACAAAAACTTTTGTTGGTGAATACCCTCTAAAATCAACTGCAAAAAACAAAAAAAGCGAGTAATTTGCAGAAAGAGAGAGAGAGAAAAAGAAAGAGAGAGACAGATAATATTTTTCTACAATTTTTACTAAATAACTTTTAAACGAGTAAGTGGATCTAAATAATGTTTTGCACAAATATTTATTAGAGTTTTCTTATTATATGTGAAAATTTTTATTTTGATGGCGATGTTTTTTCCTTATTAAATTTGTCAATAAGTGCTACAATACGCGATTTTCTATAAGAATCAATAGTAACTTTATACTTAAATAATTTCCAAACCGTTAAGAGAATTGTGCTCAGCTTTTGCACAGATATTCAGAAATAATAGTAGAACAGTCTATGAAATTTTCATGCTTTTGTCAATGTTTTGACACATATAACACATACATCCTTAAATAAAATCGCACTGTTTCTGTATTCTCCGAAATTTTAAGACGGTTTAGTCTTTTAAGACGGTTTAGTTTTAAAACTTAGGTAACGATTAAAGACAAATTTTTCTCATAGGGCTAATCTTGCACACATATATCTTTTGTTCTTAATTTTTGGTTATTTTTATATAGTTAAATGGATGATGAAGATTTTTTGAGTATTAATATAATTGATTACCCGTTGATGTACCCGTTGACATGTATGCTAAGCTTACTTCCTCTATAGCATTAAAAAAACTCTAGAATTCTTTTTTACATATTTTTTATATAATAGTTTAAAAGAATAGATGTCTTTTAAAATGTAAAATATATAATGATATATGTAATAAGTTATTATTACGTTATTTCATGTTTACATATATATATCACATGTATATCACATATATATTATATATATATCACATATATATCACTTCATACCATTTCTTTATAAAAGTTTTATCTTTTATTTAATTTATAGCTTTCGGAGAAAGTTTTCTTCGTAGTCTTATAACTCATCTTTTAAAGAAACTTATATATATTCTTGAGAATATGTATTCCGAGATCCAAGCCTATTCTACTCCACTTTGTTCTGTGCTCGCATTTCACTAATTAGACAAGTGTGTGATGTACCCGCGGTTTCACTTACTATCACAAAAACGCGAACTCACTCCGAACGCGAACGTGTAATGCTTGAAATTCCGATAAAACCGCGAAATGGAGAGAAGAGAATCGTGTATTTGGATATAGTTCTGTGAAAAGCCGATCTTTTCACTGTAACCGTTTCGAAGATATATGATCACCATAAAAATCACTTTTTATAACAAGTGTAAATTAATATCGATATTCCTCTTTTTAGGTTCGATTTTGCAAGTGCTTTTAAATATGAAGTTCAATATTATGTTACACACATCTATCCATTCACAGTTTTAAATATAAATCAGTTTGCTTTTGTAACATTATATTTAGGAAAAAATATGGTACATATAGCGAAAAGGGGACCCAACCCCAATGACCTTGACCTTGATATATGTTGTCAAGGACATAATTCTGAGTAACTTTTTCTTCTAATTTAATCGTCGCTCGTTGCTTATTAAAAAGTTATTAACAAAAAAAGTTTGAAATATACCAAAGTACATGCATGAACAGGAAGCGCGCGCGCGCGCACACACACACACACACAGAGGGTGCAAGGGGGGCCTTCGACCCCCCTCCCGCACTGACCCCGTCGGTAGGCAGGGTGGACCTCGCTTTACAACTTACAAAGTACATGCTACATTGTAAAGCGAGGTCCACCCTGCCTACCGGTGGGGTGTGTGCGGAAGGGGGGCCGAAGACCCCCTTGCACTCCCCCGTGTGTGTGTGTGTGTGTGTG
>NW_021848854.1:303911-314049 GCF_003651465.1 Formica exsecta | reverse complement strand
GTGTGTGTGCGCGCGCGCGTGCTTCCTGTCCATGCATGTACTTTGGTATATATTAACAAAACTTTTTTTGTTAATACTTTTTAATAAGTAACGAGCGACGATTAAAGTAGAAGAAAAAGTTACTCAGAATTATGTCCTTGACAACATATATCAAGGTCAAGGTCATTGGTGCTGGGTTCTCTTTTCGCTATAATAACCATTTTGTTTTATCTTTTACGCTTTAAAAATATTCTTATTTATTAGTATTTCTTATTTGTTACATAAGAAAAATGTTAAATATTAATATTTAAGAAAATTGTTTTATTGTTAGAGTTTGAAATTGTTATCATTTTATATGGTATTTAAACAAAACAAGTCTTGGATAATTAAATTTTATATAAATAAATACGGTAAATACAGGAATTTATTTAGAAAACTTTTAATAAAAGAATTAATAAAAAATATTTTATAAATAATAGCTTTTTTAATGCATTGGTGTAATCCTTTTAAGTGAATTTAATTAGAATGCAATTAGATTAATTAGAATGCAATTAGATTAATTAGAATGCACGTGTCTATTTTTATCTGATTATTTAATTTCTGTGTTGAGCACGCATAGAGCGCAGAAAAATTTTCTGATTGCGTAATAACGTAAAGTAAATTAAAAAGGGATCAGTAATAAATAGCTTATGTTTTTCTATGCATTTTTTGCCATTATGGATGCTAGCCGAGAGAAGTAAAATGGTAATGTTATTTCTTCTCGAAATCGGGATCACTATGTTTAACGAAAATAAACTTTCTGTTTTTAAACTGAAAATTTTTGTTCTTAAATTGCAATATAAATTTAATAATATAGATTTTATACTAATAAGCACGCGAATATTTTAATAATAAAAACATATTATATATACGACGGATAACTCATATCGCTTTCCATTTAACAATTAATAAACATTGTTATATATCTGTAAAAATGATTCTTACTCTATTTAATGCACAATCAACATATAATTTGCTTGTCCAATGAATACAACGAATGCGATAATTTGCACGAGATACGCATCTTATCTAATCTGCTGTTATGACATAAGTTTTTAACAGATTGCAGAGAGAAAGAACTTGACGCCTTATTTAAAACTCCTTATTAATCTGCGATAGAGATGGCAGAAGCTCCGCGAACGTATCATCTATGGTAGCGATAAGTATTCCCCCCGGCGACGTTATTCTAAAGATATAAATTACGGGCGTGTTAGTGCCGATGGCACACGGTCGTAGATAGAAGGAAGGTGTAGGGACGACAAATGATAATACTTCACCTTGTACTTCTTCCGTGTATCTATATTCAGCCTATCCGGCCGCTGTGTTCATCACTATTGATCCATTATGGAACGCGCGCTGAAAACCGTTACGTGTAGCTAAGGCTAATGGTGAGCAAAAAAAGGAGGGGGGGTAGGGTTCCTCATTTACGTTTATCGTGTGTGTCGAAGAGTGAAGGGCGCCGGGCGCGGCCGTTCCCGTCGTTCTGTATCGTGCTATCGAAAAAATATGATCTCGCCGCAAAAGTCTCGCCGCGAAAGTTGCACCCACACACCCGACTTTACATAGATCAAGTTCGCGCGCGGAAAAACTTTTATTTTTTTTTCCTCTCTCTCTCTTTCTCTCGTGCCGTGTCGCCATTGATTAAACGTCAGTTGTCCGAGGGACACCCGGCATAAATATCGAGATATCTCGAAATGTATCTGCGCGGCGAAATATCCGGGATGTCTGTCTGATAAACGATGAATAATATTATATGGAAATGATGCAGGACCTACTGTAGTATATTCATGATTATCTGGATTTTGTTCTTCCTTATCTTTGGCGTCTCTTCTTGATCGGCGAAATCTTTTTTGGGAACACAATTTCTCTCTCGGCGAAATCGCAGAAGTATAAGGCAAAGGTATTCTCTGTTGAAGCGGACTGCGAGTTTTTTCAGTGTATTTATTAAGAAGTTTAATATATATACAATATTACATTTTGATTATTATAATCATATCTGTATTTTTTGAGCAAAGATCGAGCTTATCGAACAAAACATCTGTATTAGTTTATTCCGCGAAGATTAATAATACACTTTAAGAAAAGTCGTGTATATGAGAATAAATATTTGCATGAGGATGTCGGTAATCGCACTAGTAGCTTTAATGGAACGATGTAAAATAGTGCCCGGATTAACTGCCGACGTGTTCTGACTTGGCAAATATCAAAGTTTTATTCAGATTAATTCGGCCGTAAATCTCACGAACAACGTTCCGCTCCATTCGAAATCGTTGGCAGAAATCGTTCCAATTTGGAGCGGCCTTAATTTTCTATGCGGTAGTTATGTGGAAACGACGGGGCTCACGTCGTCTGTCAGACACGATTACCATCGGACCCGACATTAACCCTTATTTTTACGTATGCATAACTGATAATAAGCTATATAAAAAAGGTTTGCGATTCGATGAAAAAAGGTCAACTGCGCGTATCTTTCGTACAATGTCCACAGTTATTCCTCTTTTAACAGCGCAATCTCACATGATACGTGATACCTTAGCATTCTGATAATCAAAATGTAGCTGCCATATAGTGTAAAAAAATACTTAAATTAGAAAATAGATGAGAACGGTTTTTTTTTAGAAGTAACAATGAGAGATCTTATAATCTCATAGAAACTGATCACTAAAAAATCTGATTTGTCAGTTTTAATCTCTAATAATATCGAATAATATAAGAAGATTGTTTTATAAATTTATAATCTTTATAAGTTGAAAAATATTATTTAGATTAATATTGAAAGCTGACGAAAAGATACGAAAAGATCCATTTAAATTTAAAAAAAGCAATTTAAAATTAATTTAAGCATGCATAGGTACACAGATTAATGATAATCTTCTTGTACACTTTAGCACGTTTTATATTGAGATCACATGTCAACCTAATTATGTAGTCTACGCTATATTTAAACCGCTGACCTGGAACTCTGTTGATTGTTAATTGCATACGAAGTGCGTTGTGTTTTTATATTAAAGCTTATTTCTAAACATCACGAGTCATACGAATGACTGTGTACTTCCAATTTGTTTAGATTCTAGATTATGTGGTGAATAAGAGAGAACACAATAGCAGTTTGTGCTTTCAGATTATATTGATCGGAACCATTCAACAGACGGGAGTAATTCTTCACCAACACACACATATACACATTAATTGTTTTATTAAAATTGTTTAATTAAGGGTCGTAGTTTATATATATCATATTTAAGTCAATGTGCACCGTCTATATAATTTTCGATTTCCTCTTTTCTCTTTACTTGTGTCGGGACGAGCCGATAAAGATTCTTTCTTAACGAACCTTTTTGGAATTTCTTATCGATTAGAACAGTAAAAGAAAAATATAATAATAATAAATATGATTATAATAAAACAAAAAAAAAACATCATTATAAAGTATTTTTATATGATATGTTATATAGAATTTTCCGTTAAATAGAATAAATGAAGAAGTATATATTCCAATAAGTACAACACTTTGAAGTAAGAAAATACTGTTACATAATCAAAAGCATTATTATTTATTGATAGATATATTTTTTATATTGTAAATGCTTGAAATAAACAATAACATATTAAATATGAGAGAGATGTTTTAGAAGAAATATACAGTACATATATATACAGCGCGTAATTTCTTGTGAGATTTAGATCCACGGCAAAAATGCTGATAATTTTTGTAAATAATTAATTTTTGTCATAATTTTTTAAATCTCAATATTCGATATTATGTAGCATCTAAATTAAAATTGTATCGAAGTAAAATTCTCATACAATTGAATGAAGAAAAATATTGCGTTTGCTTTCGCGTCTCTGAATTTGTAAGTCTTTACTCAAAATTTTTTTATAATAGTTAGAGAGAGAAAGAGAGAGGGGGGGGGGGGGGGAGGGGGAGAGAGTTATTAGATATTTTTTTCAATGTATTCGCGGACTTTGTTGACACCTTTACGATGTCGATTCTATTCTACGCCGTAAATAGGCGCCACGTGCTATAATTACGCGTGCGAGAAATGTCAATTTATTTTAAAAATGTACGCAGCAGATTTCGATCTGTCATGAGATGATAACTATTTTATTAAAATTACGTGAAATATTTTTATTAGCAAATATACTTAATATTTGAAGATACGTTTACTATTTGTGACTTGCTACGATTAATAACTATAATGACATGTGATTGATGACTGTAACTAATAAATTTTAATACATTAGATTTAACATATAAATTTTTATAAATTTTATGTTAGATACATTATTTGCATTTTTTGTCTTTAAAAATTCTTTATGTTTATTCGTTTTTCGGCAATTTTCAAACACTATATGTGTGCTTGCGTGCACGTGTGCGCGTGTTTGTCGGCGAGTCACCCAAATTAGAGTGTGTGCGTATGTTTAAATTATATTGTCATAATATTTTGCTTACTATTTTTGGTTGCTTACAAAATGTCAGTGTTTTGCAACAAGCTCTTTAGTTGGCCATAATTAAGTGATTGCTTCACGACTTCCGGCTCATTTGATGACGCACGAAAACTGATTTGCGTGCAGAGAATGTACGATACAATGATAAATGCTGCATATTATATAAAGCTGCATATTAATCTGTATAATTAAGTTAAATGTACGTCTAAATATTCTGCGTAAATAGTGATCATTAATCACAAAGCAGACGCTATAACGATCACATGTGTATTAACTTGCCATTTATATATTTCTCGCACACACACATACACACATTTCTGAAAACTGACTTTAAAAAAAATTGTTTATATTTACATAAAATATGCTAGACCGGCTACTTTTTGACATTTATGTGATTTACAGTTTTTTATTTTTTATTCAAATTAAGGCTATTTTTTGATAATCACAAATGTCCCCAATATTTCCAATGTTTATGCATGGCTATGAATTGTTGCACACACACACACACACACACACACACACACACACACGCACACGCACACGCACACGCACACGCACACGCACACGCACACGCACACGCACACGCACACGCACATGCACGCGCGCGCGCGCGCGCGCGTGTGTGTGTGTGTGCCTATTCGCAGTAATGTGTGAAATATAAATATTACAGTATGTTTACATCGCATTCTACGCTCGAGATTTCACACACACACACACACACACACACACACACACACACACACACACACACACACACACACACACACACACACACACACACACACACACACACACACACACACACACACACACACACACACACACACACACACACACACACACACACACACACACACACACACACACACACACACACACACACACACACACACACACACACACACACACACACACACACACACACACACACACACACACACACACACACACACACACACACACACACACACACACACACACACACGCACACGCACACGCACACGCACACGCACACGCACACGCACGCGCGCGCGCGCGCGCGTGTGTGTGTGTGCCTATTCGCAGTAATGTGTGAAATATAAATATTACAGTATGTTTACATCGCATTCTACGCTCGAGATTTATGCAGCCATATTTCGTCTACTAATATTTCGACTTTTATATACATCGACTAATATTTATATTAATGATTATGATAAATATGAAGAGTTATATCGAATTTTTTTTTATTTGTTTTAATAATTATCTTCGTGAAATAAGAATTTTTAAATTTTATTTAATATGGAGTTCATATATTTATATAATTAAGTCGATTAAATTTAAGTAAGTTGTCTAAATTTAAGGTAAAAATTTACAGTTTATTTATATAATATAAGATAGATAAATTAAAAAATACTTTTTTGCAGCCTTGAATGCTATATAAATATTATGTAGTATGTATGCACTTACACATTATTATTATCCCTTATATAGATAATCTATTTTTATAACTCGAACAAGTTGTTAGTAGGATCTATCAAACTATGTAAGTATATTTTTTATTTATTATTATATTTTTACATAAAGTATAACATTTAATTGTAGTACATAAATATTTAATATACAGGGTGTCCCAGATCATTTGGGATACCCTGTATAAGAATTTACTTTTTGGTCCGCTCTTGTTTAACTTATACATTTCCCTTCTCACGAAAGATTAATTAATATTACATCAATAATAACGACAAAAAAAGGCTTCTAGATTCTAATATGATCCATTTACATTTACACGATTAAATATTAACCATAAAATTGATTTTCTTATCTGTTTTTAATGAATAATATTATCTTATTTTCAAGAAAATGCTGGCTTTGTATATTAAAAATATTTGTGTATTCAATTATATATACATATAATAAAAAATGCAATTCTTTTTGCAATGTTATACATCGCGATTCATTAACCGCTCACTGCTCCTTTATAATCTAAGAAGAAAATCTATTTGATTCTATAACCGTGAATGCAGTCATTCATAAACGAGTGCTTTACGAATGGTTTCACCGACTTTGGGTAATTTCCATTTCAGTTTAACCGATTCCCAGAGGTCTTCTTAGAATGAGAACAGAAAGAGATAAAGAGTAAGTTTAATTATGTTTGAAGTTGATCGACATTATGATGAAATTGATCATTAATTATTTCTAGAGAATTCTAGAGTTTTTCTTTATCGTTTCTTGTCTCAGAAATATTCTATTTATCTTATCTTTAGTTATCTTACGGATAATCAAAACTCAAATTTGAGTTCTAAAAATAATACTTTGCCATTATAACTTTAACAGTAAAGATACGATTATTTTTCTATTATATATATGAACTTTTTTTTTGGCAATTATTTTTTAATACGATGTATTTTTTTTTTACAATGATAATATTTTTTTAATATGATGTTAGATGGCTTCATGCTTTTTAATTTTTATATTATATAATGTGTTGTATATTAGTATTTATAACTTTTACGTTATAAAGAGACCACGCATTTATAAAAATTTTTCAATTATTTATTTTTGAAAATTGTAAATTTCTTTATACATATAATTTGATGAAATATTTTATATTTGTTTAAGTTTTTTTCCAGATTTTGCCTATTCTTTTATATATATATTTTTATATACAATTTTGTATTACCTATATCGATTTAAATCTATTGTTTATATATATCGTTAACATATATATCGTTTATATATATACATTGTTTACATATATATCGTTAAATAATGATAATGAATCCGTTATACGTTAAATAATGATAATGAATCTGTTATATGTTCTTCAATATTAAATCAAATTTTCAATCACATCAAATTTAATTGTTTAATTTCGAGAAATGTATACTATATTAAATATTTAAATTTAATTAAATATTGAAATATTAATATTTTATTAAATATTATATCGAATATTTTTTGAATTCTGATGGTCTACTTATTAGGTACACAAATAGAATTATAGTGATAAGTTGTGACCATATAATTTTTTAATAATTTTAGATACAAGATGATAATTTCAAAATATATAGTTCTCTTTGATAATAATTTTCTAAAAAATTATATTAAATTAATTAAAATATATGTTTTTGTATATTTTATAAAGAGATAAAAAGAGAGTGAAAAATATGAATTGTGAGTAAATTCGACGGGCTTTATTCATACTACTTGAACAAGTGGTTTCTTTGCTTATCAGAGGAAAATATGCCGAGACTATGATCGATATTTCGATTTACGTTGTTACAGCGCGACAGTCGAATTTACGCGCAACCATTATGGATGGTAGATAATGCAGGTAACTTTAAGAGAGTAAAGCAGTCCGCTATAATAATCTCACACCGACAGTTGTGTTTGTAATCGTTTGTCCAAGAGGGATAGATGGGGCTATGCATTGTAAAATGGTAGAAACCCTCTAATAAGACACTGGCCATAAGAATGTGTCGTCTATGTTTCGTCAAAATCCTGCGAGCGAGAAAGAAATATAGGCTATCTCACTCTTCCACTTACACAAATGTCTGGCACGTGTTTGTTTATATATGTGTCTTTCAATTCATGTCGGTGTAAAATGACACGTGTTGTGTGTTAGAATTTCATAAAAATGGGTAGATGCTTAGCAGAATTTTCATCATCGAAAGGTTATACATATAATGAAAATATTTCCCAGAAATCCTCAACGATGACCTCATGGGTCAAAAATGTTGGCCGTAAAAATTGGACACCTACAAAGAATTCGTATCTTTGTGAGGTCAAGTAACATGTTTCTAATAAAATTAATCAAAAATGTATTATTAATTTAATTAAAAGTGATGTTATGAATCTTATCTTTTATCTTTTGTCTTATTACCTCTTTTATATCTCCTCTTTTTGTATATCACCTTTTTTTATCAAATTAATTGTAAGAGAAAACATTAAATATCAAAAATTGTTTAACATAAATTATTTAAATTAATATAAAAATTAGTTTTTAGTATTTCTATAATATTTATCATTTAATATTATTTACATTTAAAATAAATAGAGTAATTGAAATTTGAATATGAGCGGGAGTTGACGAAAAATGCCGGACCAATCAAAAGTGGCCCTCTTATGGTCAGTCTCTTATTAGAGGGTCTCTACAAAATGGCACTTTCCTCAAATCATTAGTAAGTTAAATTATGGCGCGTTTAACGCATGAATAAAGATCTCTTTTCGATCTCGTTTTATTTACATAAGTGATACAGTGCAATCATCTGATCGACGCATATGGACATAAAGTATTTGGGGGGAACGCTGTTACTTAACAAGTAAATAATTCATTTCATCAGAAATTGTTATAAAATAAATTCAGGGTGTTTACTCCCTTGAAAAATATGGAAAAGCTGGAATTCTCAGGAAATTTTTTTTTGTACCTGGAGAAATCAGGGGATTCTTATGGAATTTTATTGGGACTCAGGGAATTTAAAAAAAATTCTTTCTTTGATAATTTTGCTCTTATACTGTAAGCAGTAGGCAATCCGCCGATAAGCCAAGTTGTGAATTATGTGTTTAAAATATATTATAAATTTATATATCTATATCTATTTCTGTTTATATATCCAATGTCTTAACAAAATATTGAATATGCAATACACTTTCTTTATTTTAATTTTTAGTAATAAAAAATGAAAATGTTACACAAGCTAAAAATTTTTATCTTGGCAAAAGCTATTCAGTTTTTTTCAGTACATTTGTAAATCTAGCACTTGAAACTTAAGTGGCTTTGTGTTTTTCCTTCGTATGAGTGAAAAACATTAGAAAACGCGTACCATAAAAAAACTTATCTTAGGAAATTGCACCCCAAAAGATCTTTAAAATATTTTCTTTGCCTGGAATTTTGAACAAAAATATCTGGAAGATCAGGAAATTTTCAGGGAATTTGTTTACAAGATTTGAGTAAACACCCTGAAATTGCTATTGCACAAATAATGCCGATGCTTTGAAACGATCGTGATTATCATTGGCCGCGTTCAGCAAAGAAAATCGCTTAGTAGCAATCGAATGTGATTGGCTCTTACTTTTAGAACCAACGAATCAACGTCGAGTGTTGACAAGACGATAAGTGAGCGCTTTCTCTGCTGAACGCGGCCATTATCAAGAGACACGGTAGTGTCTCGCGCCATGTCATGCGCAGCAACAGCAAGGCGTACCGTGTATCTTCACGCGAGTCGGTCAGTTTTTTGTTAACTGGTAGTAAAAGGATAAATAAATCGTAACCGTACATAATTTATATCATATTTATTACTAACTTGAAGCGAAAATTATCAACGATATGCTGTTGCATCAAAGAGAGACGGATATGCATGTATACATAGAATCATTAATACATTAACTCATGAATTTGTGCATATATTGGAGTATATATGCATTTTCCATATATGTATCTAAATTAATATGTTAAAACTTTAATATTTCTGCGTATTCATATACACATATTTCTCTTTCTCTTTCAAGTTATATTCATATACATTATTGAATGTTTTTATTTCAAATTCATAATACTTGCTTATAATATAAATTATTATTTAACTGTATTTTTATTTTTTTTTATGTATGTAGCTAACCGAATTTCGCTGTGAATGAATGAGTTTTGCCATGTAAAAAAATATAGAACTTCTTTTTATACGAAAGAATA
>NW_021848854.1:295599-303695 GCF_003651465.1 Formica exsecta | reverse complement strand
TTTATATATATAATTAAGATTTAAAAAAATATTTAATTGTGACAAACAGAGTAGATCTCATAATTATGGACGAATATGGGCGGATTTATATAAGTAATTTTATTAATACGAACCAATAAAATTACTATATATATGATGAAATAAGTAAATAAATAGAGATAAATATTACTATAAAAAATACTTTATAATATTAATTACTTACATGTGTGAGATATGAATTATTTATTAGCGCAGTTTATCGATGATTGTACGTGCAGAAACCGCTATGATCATGTGATGTCCCAATCTAAAAGTTCTGCTTTAATATCCTACGTTTTATTCTCTTCTTCCGCTGCGCATCTCAACGATAAATATATACGTGTTTTCCTGGACTCAAGCGGAAGAAAAAACTTGGCACGTGCGCTGTTCGACGCTGCAGGTATAATCTTATCGATCTGAAAAAGAATTGCTTATCCGGGCATATGACAAAACATATATTTTACTTCCGGCAGAGTTTGTCGTATTTTCTCTTCTTCCAAATTATTGGCTTATACGAATAAAGTGCGATTGCTATTATCGACACGATCAATAAATATATAGACTGTTTTGGAGCTGTGGATACATAGATTTCTAATTTATAACTTTTTGGTGCAATTTATAAATTAGAATGATATTTTTTGTCAGATTCATCAAAGCTATTCGAATTACATTCATATAATTAAAGTATACTATATATATTTTGAACTTATTTTATTTTATTTTTTTTTTTACTATATTATATGAATCTCTTTTGTAACAATGTAACAGGTAATGATTCGATTCAGCCATTAATGTGGCGGATTTAACCTCGGAAAATATAATTATTAATTTAATTATAAAATGTAATTATAGATTACATTTGCGGTAAATAATGACACTATATAAATATATGAACCCAGCTGTTTCGCAGTTGAAATACCTATGTTCATAGAATATAATGAATATAATTAACATGGTAGTAATGTTTAATCGAAATAAAATAATTGCTGATATTAATGAATTAGTCGGTTCGTATCAAACTCACTTATATAGATCTGCATTTGATTATAACGGTGTTGTTTACTTATTTGTCATACAGTTTATATTTATTCGCTTATTTATTCTATTTTAATGTCATTGTTTATTCTATATGATGATATATTGAATTTTATTAATGTTATGCAGAAAAAATTGGATAATTTGAGAATTAAAGTTTCGATTAAAAATTTTGATAGCTGCACGTTAAAAATAATTTTTCGTAATATAATTTTTTGTTTAAAATGATCTTTATGTACTTACGTTATATGATATAATTATGATATTAATGCGATAATTACGAGATGTAAATAGATAATAGAAATTAGATCCGAATCCAAATGCTGCGGATTATGTAACACCTAAAAAAACCTCACAAAGGTAAAAAAAAATATACTTGGCGTCGCGACGCTACCGCGTCGCTTGATTATAGTATTTGTTTCCGTGAAATAGAAATCTTTGTTTTACTGTAGATTTAAAAAAAAATTCGAAATTGAAATCGAAATTTTAGTTTGAGAAGTAACATATGCCCGAAAAGTTTATTATGCAAGCTGCGACATTGAAAACCTTGCACGCGTCGGATCGCAAAATTGACATCTTCATATAAAGCCGCGTACTCACCAACGGAGCGAGCACGAGCGAGCAACCGTTTTCGTGCTAGCTATCCTTTGCACACCAAACAATTTATTGAGTACGAATGCTTGCTCGCTCGTGCTCACGCGGCTTAACGGAACGAAACGCGTTCGAGGACGTTAACGATGCGAATTGCATTGTACAAGAATTTATCTTGTGTTTAGAACGCAAGTGTTGTTGCAATTTGTAGCGATAGAACGGATAGATGGAGCGATTTGCAATCGCGCCATTATTAAATCGAACAGCAATTTCTATTGGATAACATATTGTTGTTACGTTTTTTCACAACCGCAATTTACTTTACGGTCTGCAACACGTTGAGGAAATCACAAACTCCGTACAACAATCATCAACGGGTAAAAAATTTATCCTCTCTAGGTAGAAAATTATTTTCTTTTTGAGAAGGGATGTTGATATTTTATCTGAAAATTATATTGATATTAGAAGAATTTATTTTACTTTATTTATTATACTTTTATTTCTCACTTTTATTTATACTTTATTTTATTTACCAGATAGTGACAATATTTGAAACTGATTCTAAAATAGGTACAAAAATCGTTAAAAAATTTATAATTTATTAAAAGAATAATTAAAATTAATTTTTCGTGATTTTGATGAGAAGGTCTAAAATAGTTCAAAACAAATTATTTCTACACCCAAAATTCATAGAAATCGAAAATCATCTCAAAAAGTTTTGAGAAATAATTATTTCTTTTTGCTACAATTTATTAGACATTTTATAGTCATATTTTTTTTATTTAAGTAGAAATAATTTGTTTTAAAGTATTTTAGACCTTCAAAGCTCATCAAAATCACGAAAAAATCGTATATATATACTCTTGTTCTTCTTAAAAATAATTTATCATGAATTATATTGTAGTAAATTTTCTATATCAAAAAACATCGAAGCAAATAATTATTTTCCAACTCTTATTGAAACTTTAACATTAAATATTTTAATAACCAAACTCTTCAAATTAAAGTTTTGTTAAAGAAGAGTCTATTTTTTTAAATTGAACAACGAATAATTTTCCGTTACTTATTTACTCCCTAAAGCTAACGGAGAAAGCCCCTTGTTTATTGAGGCTTATAAACGCAAAGTTTTGTATTATCGCTGTGAGAAAAAATCGAGATAAATTTTCGTAGATGATAATGGTGTTTGTTAGAATTCCGAGACACATCGTGGAAAAGCCGCGGTGCACGCAGGTGTGCATATCTGCCTTGATGATGCGCGAGCTCGGGGTAAAGAGAAAAGCGGCTTACGTTTCCATTTCGACGAGATTACCATGACTGTTGGCTCCTCCGAGGAGGGTTTTTCCTCCGCGTCTCTTTTCGCCCCCTCGTCTCGCGTACTTCCACCTTCCACCGCTTTTTTCTCGCGCGGTGGTGATCGTCGTTCTGCCCGCATTGCGTCGCGGCGCTGCCCTCACGTCACGACGCCGGCGCTCTGTCGATCCTCAGTCTCTTCGCGTTCCCCGTCTCCTTTTCTTTCCCCTCTCTCCTCATGAGCTTCCGGCGGTCCCTTCTGCATAACCTTTCGACCCCGACAACGGTGATCGCACACATTTCTTTACCGCCAATACATCCATCCTACACGATATTGCCTTTCCGAAACAAACTTCTCGCACAATTAGAACAAAATTACATTTAATTTGTCAGATTAGTTAGGTTCTTTGATTTGATCGATTCCGCAATTTTGGTGTATTGGAGAGAAATTGAGGAAACTTCTAATTATTTAATTTATTTTTGAATGATTTTGAGAAGATTGATTTAACATTGTTAAATTAGGGATAGCAATTTCTCTATGAGGATTTTTAAATAATTAAAAATAATCATACATATTAGAAAACAAGTAGAGTTGTGCAAATTAGAAACTTGCACATTGCTTCCTCATCATTTTCAAAACTGTTCCACATGGGTTTGCAACTTTCCACGCAAAGCGAGGTTCCACACAAACCTATTTGTCTAGTTTTTTTGGTAGTGGAGCCCCCCGCAGGGGAGCGGGACCCACTGTTTCCACGCATACACTTTTCCACGCAAAGCGAGGTTCCACACAAACCTATTTGTCTAGTTTTTTTGGTAGTGGAGCCCCCCGCAGGGGAGCGGGACCCACTGTTTCCACGCATACACTTTTCCACGCAAAGCGAGGTTCCACACAAACCTATTTGTCTAGTTTTTTTGGTAGTGGAGCCCCCCGCAGGGGAGCGGGACCCACTGTTTCCACGCATACACTTTTCCACGCAAAGCGAGGTTCCACACAAACCTATTTGTCTAGTTTTTTTGGTAGTGGAGCCCCCCGCAGGGGAGCGGGACCCACTGTTTCCACGCATACACTTTTCCACGCAAAGCGAGGTTCCACACAAACCTATTTGTCTAGTTTTTTTGGTAGTGGAGCCCCCCGCAGGGGAGCGGGACCCACTGTTTCCACGCATACACTTTTCCACGCAAAGCGAGGTTCCACACAAACCTATTTGTCTAGTTTTTTTGGTAGTGGAGCCCCCCGCAGGGGAGCGGGACCCACTGTTTCCACGCATACACTTTTCCACGCAAAGCGAGGTTCCACACAAACCTATTTGTCTAGTTTTTTTGGTAGTGGAGCCCCCCGCAGGGGAGCGGGACCCACTGTTTCCACGCATACACTTTTCCACGCAAAGCGAGGTTCCACACAAACCTATTTGTCTAGTTTTTTTGGTAGTGGAGCCCCCCGCAGGGGAGCGGGACCCACTGTTTCCACGCATACACTTTTCCACGCAAAGCGAGGTTCCACACAAACCTATTTGTCTAGTTTTTTTGGTAGTGGAGCCCCCCGCAGGGGAGCGGGACCCACTGTTTCCACGCATACACTTTTCCACGCAAAGCGAGGTTCCACACAAACCTATTTGTCTAGTTTTTTTGGTAGTGGAGCCCCCCGCAGGGGAGCGGGACCCACTGTTTCCACGCATACACTTTTCCACGCGAAGCGATGTTCCACATGGGTTTGCAACTTTCCACGCAAAGCGAGGTTCCACACAAACCTATTTGTCTAGTTTTTTTGGTAGTGGAGCCCCCCGCAGGGGAGCGGGACCCACTGTTTCCACGCATACACTTTTCCACGCGAAGCACGATTCCACATGGGTTTGCAACTTTCCACGCAAAGCGAGGTTCCACGCAAACCTATTTGTCTAGTTTTTTGGTAGTGGAGCCCCCCGCAGAGGGGCGGAACTCACTGTTTCCACGCATACACTTTTTCACGCGAAGCGAGGTTCTACATGGGTTTGCAACTTTCCACGCAAAGCGAGTTTATATATTGGGACTTCTACGCAGTATTGTCAGCCTTTATAGTTTCACCTATACACCAATTGGTTTGAGATATATGTTTAACTTTGATTTTCTCTAAAACTATCACTTGTACGGTAAAAATGAATAGGACATAAAATGTTTATTTCTGTGAGATCTTCTCGAAAACTATCAATTGTACGGTAAAAATGAATAGGACATAAAATGTTTATCTCTGTGTCTATCTTTTATCTAAAACATTTATCATGATTTTCCGTATTTACTGAGATAAGCGTAAAAACTATAATTTTTATGGGTTTTTCATGGTTTTCACCATGAAAATCAAATAGTCGCCATTTTTCACTATGATATTCGTAATCAGCGCATCAAAATACGTAAGAATACTGAGTTTAAAAAAAATCGAGGGTGAGTACTTTTCGGAACTACACTCAGATATGTCGTAACCAGATTACATAATCCATAAATGTCCTATAAAATGTCTAGATATTTTATAAAGTTCAGCCATATTCTCAAATCATGGTTGAAAATGAATTATTTTACAATCTGGCTAAGAATTTTAGTCTTTTTATAAAACGCTAACAAGCGATACACCACATTGTCAAACGCAACAATTTGTACATCGTTTTAGATTCTGGCCGGTTCATTTCAGTCATATTATGAACTATCTTTGTAGAACAGCCATTTATAGAAAATTAATAGGTAATTGTTATAATATTAATAGGTAATTATGTGTATTTCTAAATGAGAAAAAGCTTGTATGAACATTTGTATTTATTACTTATTGTATTTATGAGTACTTGTATTTATTACAATTAAGATTTTATAAAAGTAATATAAATAAAATTCTCGAAAATAATGTTTGAAAACAAATAATAAAAAGAAATATAAGTATGAAAAAAAATAAAAGAAACACATTTATTATGACTATTTTATGAAATGCAACATAAAGTAAGGTCGGCAAAAACGCACCATTCATAAAATGACTGAAATGAACCAATCAGAATCTAAAACGATGTACAAATTGTTACGTTTGACAATGTAGCGGATCGCTTGTTAGCGTTTTATAAAAAGACTAAAATTGTTAACCAGATTGTAAAATATTTCATTTTCAACTATGATTTGAAAATGTGGCCGCACTTTATAAAATGTCTAGACGTTTTGTAAAACGACGGATTATGTAATTTGGCTACGACAGATATAAATAGATATCTCATCTTGCTTGGTAAATGTAATATATCATAAGTAAGTAATAAATTATATCCAAAATATATTTTTTTTATCATAACTTTTTTTGTCGCGCAAAAGGTTCTTTCGAAATATATATGATAAAAAAATATCTGGTGTTTCTAAGTTTAGCATTTAAAAAGAAAGAACTAACACTCTTTTGCGCTTTGAAAAAACATAGCTTGTATCTTTTTTAGATGTCCCTTGTACATTGTACAAGAAACAACTATACGGATCTAGAAAAGAGTATAGTATGATACTCGTTAAAACTTTTGAATGAGAAGGATGGCTCTCGTTAGTGCTCATGTGTGTGCAGATTCTTTTAACGATTTTATCTCAACAAAATTCTTCAAAAGCACGGTTCGCGTAAAGCTATTTTCATTGTTTGTATTAAAACACGAATTCAGAATTGACGGACAAATCAACCTGTTTCTTTAATTATTCCAATATTGACGAATTTACTAGTCACTAGCAGAGATACAGGGAAAAAAGAGAGATGCGAGGAGTTCCTGCTGTACAGACATATTTAATACTGCAGAGAATTAATGGTATTTATATGACGGAAAAAAACAAAATTATAAATTACCATAATTGCTTTGCTCGATATCTTTCCGGGCTTTTTTTTTCTTTGTTTATCTTTTACTGATTTTTTACGACACTTGCACGAGACTCACTTGCAGAAATACGATTAATTAATCGTGCGCTCACTTAAAATACGATGATCGTGCCGCACTTTACACAGTAATCCCGAGAACGGAAAAACCACAATTACACAAAACTACGACACTAGAAAATTGCACGGCTGAAATGCGATTGCGACAAGTATTAGAATTAGAAGATGCAATAAACGATTATTCCCAATGATTATTACAATTAGCTATTATCAATTCGCTTGATTAATTAATTCACGTGATTATTACGTCATACAATGCTATCTTTGTATTGAATAGTATAGGCACGCATTTTATAGTAATTTTACTACCTCTTATTTTATAACGCAAATAGATATATACATTAAAATTAATTACTTGCGCAGATTGATAATCGCTAATTTTGTGTGTGTGTGGAGAGGGGGGGGGGGTGAGGCGTATAGTATGTAGCGATCATCGGGAATAATTGCGTTTAGCATTTCTTAATATTTATCGCGATTATAGTTCGAAAGATATAACAATACACAAAACGGCTCTCGAGCTTTGTCGCACGAATGACAACAAGATCACTGAATGTAAACAACAGCGTGCTAACATTACAAAAATTTGGCGACATATGGTGAGCGTTTACGTATGGTGATCTTGTTATCATTCGCGCGAGAGTTGAATGAGTATAAAGCATCGCAAGGGGCACCGTGTCGTGGTATTATTTTACGAAGTATAATCGCGACAAGTGTTGGGAGAATACGAAATGCGATGATTAGCGATTATCAGCGATTTTACAAGTGTTGAGTGGTTCATAGTTTCATGAGTAAAACTGCATAAAAGGTAACATATCACCTATTTTATCGTCACTTGAATATGTTGTAGGGGAGGTTCTTCTAAATAATACTTTGCAAGAAACAAGTGGGGGATGGCATTGGTTTAAAAGATATAATAACGGTAATTATAACGAAAAGGGGACCCAGCCCCAATGACCTTGACCTTGATATATGTTGTCAAGGACATAATTCTGAGTAACTTTTTCTTCTAATTTAATCGTCGCTCGTTGCTTATTAAAAAGTTATTAACAAAAAAAGTTTGAAATATACCAAAGTACATGCACGGACAAGAAGCACGCGCGCGCGCGCGCACACACACACACACACACGGGGGGTGCAAGGTGGGCCTTCGGCTCCCCTCCCGCACCCACTCCCACAATTGTATTATTATTATTATGTATATATATATTAGGTGTACAACTTTGCTTCCGCCGTTTTCCTATAGATGGCTTTAGCG
>NW_021848854.1:277419-292272 GCF_003651465.1 Formica exsecta | reverse complement strand
GACAGATATAAGATTTAGAGTCCATCGTTTTTGTCGAAAACTCGTACGGTAAAAATGAATAGGACATAAAATGTTTATCTCTGTGAGATCTAAAACTTTTGTCTAAAACATTTATCATGATTTTCCGTATTTACTGAGATAAGCGTAAAAAACTATAATTTTTATAGGTTTTTCATGGTTTTCACCATGAAAATCAAATAGTCGCCAATTTTCACTATGATATTCGTAATCAGCGCATCAAAATACGTAAGAATACTGAGTTTCAAAAAAATCGAGGGTGAGTACTTTTCGGAACTACACCCAGATATGTCGTAGCCAGATTACATAATCCATAAATGTCCTATAAAATGTCTAGATATTTTATAAAGTTCAGCCATATTCTCAAATCATGGTTGAAAATGAATTATTTTACAATCTGGCTAAGAATTTTAGTCTTTTTATAAAACGCTAACAAGCGATACACCACATTGTCAAACGCAACAATTTGTACATCGTTTTAGATTCTGGCCGGTTCATTTCAGTCATATTATGAACTATCTTTGTAGAACAGCCATTTATAGAAAATTAATAGGTAATTGTTATAATATTAATAATTTTGTATATAAAATAAAAACTTCCGAGTACATAGTATCTCCATTGAATAAATACTGCAAGTATCTTCGGTCGCGAAAATTCACTTAGTGTTCACGATCACAGAACGATCCGATGCAAATGCATTGACTCGATATCGTAAATTCTCGGTTCCGGTAGAATTACTGCACGGTGTCGTTGTTCGTAAGACACGACTGCTGGCACAATCAGAGACTATCATTGGTCCTAATGGACTCGCGATTGCTTATCAGAATCCAGCGAAAACGTATCCGCTGCGTTCCTTCTAATCGCTGTAGCCAAACCAGCATCCACAAATTCCTCGCCTTACACACGGTACGCACGAAAAAGACATAAGATTTAAGAGAACTTTACTTTTTTCCATTGAGCAAATTAACTGTAACGTTGTAAAGAAACGTGTAAAAGAACGGTAACAAGCGATCCGCCACAATGTCAAACGCAACGACGTACTTCGTTTTAGATTCTGGCTAGTTTATTTCAGTCATTTTATGAACTATCTTTGTAGAACAGCCATTTATAGAAAATTAATAGGTAATTGTTATAATATTAATAGGTAATTATGTGTATTTCTAAATGAGAAAAAGCTTGTATGAACATTTGTATTTATTACTTATTGTATTTATGAGTACTTGTATTTATTACAATTAAGATTTTATAAAAGTAATATAAATAAAATTCTCGAAAATAATGTTTGAAAAAAAATAATAAAAAGAAATATAAGTATGAAAAAAAATAAAAGAAACACATTTATTATGACTATTTTATGAAATGCAACATAAAGTAAGGTCGGCAAAAACGCACCATTCATAAAATGACTGAAATGAACCAATCAGAATCTAAAACGATGTACAAATTGTTACGTTTGACAATGTAGCGGATCGCTTGTTAGCGTTTTATAAAAAGACTAAAATTCTTAACCAGATTGTAAAATATTTCATTTTCAACTATGATTTGAAAATGTGGCCGCACTTTATAAAATGTCTAGACGTTTTGTAAAACGACGGATTATGTAATTTGGCTACGACAGATATAAATAGATATCTCATCTTGCTTGGTAAATGTAATATATCATAAGTAAGTAATAAATTATATCCAAAATATATTTTTTTTATCATAACTTTTTTTGTCGCGCAAAAGGTTCTTTCGAAATATATATGATAAAAAAATATCTGGTGTTTCTAAGTTTAGCATTTAAAAAGAAAGAACTAACACTCTTTTGCGCTTTGAAAAAACATAGCTTGTATCTTTTTTAGATGTCCCTTGTACATTGTACAAGAAACAACTATACGGATCTAGAAAAGAGTATAGTATGATACTCGTTAAAACTTTTGAATGAGAAGGATGGCTCTCGTTAGTGCTCATGTGTGTGCAGATTCTTTTAACGATTTTATCTCAACAAAATTCTTCAAAAGCACGGTTCGCGTAAAGCTATTTTCATTGTTTGTATTAAAACACGAATTCAGAATTGACGGACAAATCAACCTGTTTCTTTAATTATTCCAATATTGACGAATTTACTAGTCACTAGCAGAGATACAGGGAAAAAAGAGAGATGCGAGGAGTTCCTGCTGTACAGACATATTTAGTACTGCAGAGAATTAATGGTATTTAAATGACGGAAAAACAAAATTATAAATTACCATAATTGCTTTGCTCGATATCTTTCCGGGCTTTTTTTTTCTTTGTTTATCTTTTACTGATTTTTTACGACACTTGCACGAGACTCACTTGCAGAAATACGATTAATTAATCGTGCGCTCACTTAAAATACGATGATCGTGCCACACTTTACACAGTAATCCCGAGAACGGAAAAACCACAATTACACAAAACTACGACACTAGAAAATTGCACGGCTGAAATGCGATTGCGACAAGTATTAGAATTAGAAGATGCAATAAACGATTATTCCCAATGATTATTACAATTAGCTATTATCAATTCGCTTGATTAATTAATTCACGTGATTATTACGTCATACAATGCTATCTTTGTATTGAATAGTATAGGCACGCATTTTATAGTAATTTTACTACCTCTTATTTTATAACGCAAATAGATATATACATTAAAATTAATTACTTGCGCAGATTGATAATCGCTAATTTTGTGTGTGTGTGGAGAGGGGGGGGGGGTGAGGCGTATAGTATGTAGCGATCATCGGGAATAATTGCGTTTAGCATTTCTTAATATTTATCGCGATTATAGTTCGAAAGATATAACAATACACAAAACGGCTCTCGAGCTTTGTCGCACGAATGACAACAAGATCACTGAATGTAAACAACAGCGTGCTAACATTACAAAAATTTGGCGACATATGGTGAGCGTTTACGTATGGTGATCTTGTTATCATTCGCGCGAGAGTTGAATGAGTATAAAGCATCGCAAGGGGCACCGTGTCGTGGTATTATTTTACGAAGTATAATCGCGACAAGTGTTGGGAGAATACGAAATGCGATGATTAGCTATTATCAGCGATTTTACAAGTGTTGAGTGGATCATAGTTTCATGAGTAAAACTGCATAAAAGGTAACATATCACCTATTTTATCGTCACTTGAATATGTTGTAGGGGAGGTTCTTCTAAATAATACTTTGCAAGAAACAAGTGGGGGATGGCATTGGTTTAAAAGATATAATAACGGTAATTATAACGAAAAGGGGACCCAGCCCCAATGACCTTGACCTTGATATATGTTGTCAAGGACATAATTCTGAGTAACTTTTTCTTCTAATTTAATCGTCGCTCGTTGCTTATTAAAAAGTTATTAACAAAAAAAGTTTTAAATATACCAAAGTACATGCATGGACAGGAAGCACGTGCGCGCACACATACACACACACACACGGGAGGGGAGGGGGGTGCAAGGGGGGCCTTCGGCCCCCCTCCCGCCGGTTGGCAGGGCGGACCTCGTTTTACAATGTAGCATGTATTTTGATATATTTCAAACTTTTTTTGTTAATAACTTTTTAATAAGCAACGAGCGACGATTAAATTAGAAGAAAAAGTTACTCAGAATTATGTCCTTGATAACATATATCAAAGTCAAGGTCATTGGGGCTGGGTCCCCTTTTCGCTATATTTACCTCATATTTTTTGATTAAAAAAGACTGTTTACAACATTTATGCGTGGGCGGGAGGGGGGAAGGGGCGGCACTCTTCTTCCTGCACTCCCGAAAACATTTTAACCTAACTCAAATCTATTTTCAGTTTTAAAAGTAAAGTTGGGTTGGGTTAAGTTAAAATTTTTTTTGGAGTGGGATGCAGGGGGAGGGGGGCGGCCCTCCCCAGCCAACACATTAATAATATTTTTCAAGATAAGAAATTCGTATAGTCGCATATTGAAAGCTATTAATGAACTGCGAGAAATAAATGAAAACCGATTATTGACAAAATGTTCATGACCATATACTTATTCCGTAAATGTAAACAAATATTTTGTCCACGTCTACTCTACAACAACGTACACGAACTTTACTTTTCCTAATGTTACTTTATAATATCTGAGAAAAAGCATTAAAATTGATTTGTTATATCTCTTAAACGAATGCCGTCCCCCACTTCTTTCTTGCGAGGAATTACTTAGAAGAATCTCCCCTACAACATATTTAAGTGGCAATAAAATCGGTGATGTGTTACTTTTTATGCAGTTTTGTCGTTTTGTGTAATCATGGTTCTCGCGTTCTCTTGTCGCGGTTTAAAACAAAAATGTGTGTACCAAGGCCGATTAATATCGAGAATGCTGTATAAAGTACCGTGCGATCATCATATTCTAATGATTATTCGCGCGCAATCGGAATTAATATTTTCATGAGTTTGAGTGTCATGCCATGAAGAAGCAACAAAGGACAAAGAAGAGAGGAAAAAAAGCTCGGAAAGGCATTAGGTGATTGCGGATCAACCACAAAGTGTGTAATTTATAATTTTGTTAATTTATTATTTGTTATTTGCAAAGTTAATTGTTTTGCTTATCTTCAGTTTATAATTATTATACATATATTGATTAGATATTTTGAAAAATACATTAATCATTATAATTAAAAGATATAATAATAGATATTATATTGATTAAATATTAAAAATTTAATAAGCAATGAGGACAAGTTTTAGCAACTTTTTTATATAATGGGAAATCGCAATTCATTATGTATATTCGTATGCACAGCTATAATCTCTAATCCGTACTTTATTAGTGTATGATCGGATAATCTCAAGATTTAATTAAATTGAACGATATCGCGATATAGGAGAATACTATATAGAGGCTGCATCATTTCATAGTATCTGAACAATGCACCGAATTGGAGATATACATACTTTGATTAATAGCAATAAATGCTTCTTGAGAATTTCATCGAAAAGTTAGCCGGATAATATTAAGCGTTTATCTTTTGAACGATCCGTCCAGAATGATTAAGTTGATAAGTCTTCGAATAGATATATCTCGATAAATGTTATATCTTCTTTGATCTCCACGATTTTTCTCGTTCTTTGCGTGTCGGAGAGATATCTTTTTTCATGTTAATGATGCAGAAGCACGTTCATAAAAGCAAATGCCGAAGTTTATGCTGATATAACGATCCATGATTATTAAATAAACAATTACTTACGGAAGGAAGGAGTTATTACAATTATACAATTTAGAGTATAAATTGCTAGTTTATTTTAAAATATATTACCGTTACTTCGATTATATGATCTTGAAATATTTAGATTATTCTGCTAGAACTTTTAGATAAATAAAAGTATTGTATTTATTTACATACAATACACACACAAATACAGAATAAAAACAGAAAAACATAAAACATTTTTAATAATAATTTTAGTATATGTAGAATTTTTAAATATATAAAACAATGATTATGTTAACAATAACACAAAATTTTAGAAATTGCGCGTACGCCGTGATACGATATTTAAATAAGTTTTTAAAATATCTTTTTATTTCGATATGTTTTAAACATGTCATGAAATAATCAACTTCGCGCGTCGAACCTTTTATATGTATCGATATTTTTATATTATATTAAGATATTTTTTCAACATATATAAAAAAATATATATATATATATATATATACATATTGAAATATGTTCTCTTGTACACGAATATTTTTAACGCTAAAGATATATGATATGGAAAACGATAGATAAAACCAATTTTCTGCCAAATGGTTTTCCTACGTCAATTTTACAAATCAACGAAGTTTTATCTAAAGATATCAAAGTTTTTATGAAATATATTGAAGAAAATAGAAGTCAAATAATTTTTGTCTCCAGTTACAGAATTTTAACTAAAACCTTTGTTTATGTAAAATATCTAAAATTATTAAAAAATTACACAATATTAAAGACATATATTAATAATATGAAAGAAGTTAATTCCATAGAAAGAATAATACAATAATAATGAAGTTGTATCTTGTAATTCGATAATTTTATTCTATCGTTGTCATATTATAAATATAAATTATTTTGAATTTGCCTTACATTTCAAATTCATCGATGATATTATCGCACAGAGCAATGTTAATGTTTGCTTAACGATGGATGTAGAGAATATGTTGGCGTTTCCCTTTACTCTCATCAGTTTCACGAAACATTTTGTTGAGGTGGCGACCCACGGTTTATCCGTCACGAAGTCATTAATCATCCGACCGTGCATACTTTCTTAAATGTAGGGTAAGTTTGCGATGTTATAGCTAGTCCTTTTCCGCGGCAAATAACGATGCATACGGAAAATATGTAAATCGACGTTATTGTATAGAAAGAGAGATACGATTCGTTTACGGAACTAATAATGCTTGTGATTTTTTGCATAAAGTTTACATCTCTTGAATTGCTAGATTTCGCGGTTAAAGTAATATCTAATAAATGCGATATATAACTCTTCGTCGTTATTTTCACGTTCAAAAAATATCCACCGGCTATTAATATAATTTACAATTTGCATTAATTTCATAATTCGATAAATTAACGCGCGTCCGTGCTTATACGTCTAGAAAATGCAATTACATCTGCTATTAATGTACAGCAAATAGAATTAATTTATTGCTTTCTTTAATAAAAGGTGTTTCATTAATATATTGCTAATTAGTAAACGCTTATCGTAATTGGAAACTATTACTGAAATAGGTATTATTTGCCGGAGGAGATATTTCATGAAAACTACCATATTGTAATAGCATACGAATTGTATAACAGTAATGGCACACATACACAAACACACACACACACACAATACAACTTATTATGGAAATAATACATCTTAAATTAAGAAAAAAAAATCTCTTTCTGTAAACAACAGAAAGTAATGACTGCTATACGGTGCTATTTTTATTTTTTTATTTGATACGGATTTATTTGTTCTTGTATGTTATTTTTTTAATATGATATATAGTTTTATGAAATTTAGCTGATATTTGTGTGAACATATCATACAAAACAGATGCATAGATATATAAATTATTATATCAGGGAAACAATTTTCAATGTATAGATAATTATTTTACATTATGTTTTTGAACTTAATGTTTTAAAAGATTGCTGTATTGTAATACCTGTATTCCAGTTATTTTTATTTAATATATTTCATTTATAATACAAAACATAAGCAATTTTATTAATAAAATAGAATTATTATTATTGCTTTATTCATGATATCTTTGTAGAATAAACTCGAGAGAGATGTTTCACTTAAAATATATTTTCATGTCCAGGTTAAATAATTAACTTAGCTTATAATCTGCAAAAATTAAGCATACATCAGTAAGCATACAATAAAATGTTGAGTAATATTATAATAAAATGTAACATTTCATCTTTAATGAAATGTAGAAAGATAGAATTTCTGATGTTATATTTTTCTGTTCTCTGTATATGTTTTTATATTAATTTTCTAATATTAGTAATAAAGAAAATCAAATATTTAGACTTATGCTTTATTTTTTTGTGGATATTTTATTGTATTTATCTTTGCAAAGCTTTTTTTATCTATATCAATCATTCGTGTAAGAAATTAAAGAAATAAATTTATCAGTGAACAATTTGATGAAAATTTACGTTTACCTTGCACAATGTTCGCGTAAATTTGATCGGATCCCATCATAGAAATGTCCTGTTTCAGACTTAACAGATTGTCCGTAATCCGATCGCAGGAAATCGATCGCTTACAATGCGTGATATTTGCCGACGTATCTGACATAGCCGAGCAATTTATTTTCTTGATGCGCACAATTGAACGGTGGCGTGTCTCCTGCTCTTGATGCGTTTATATCGGTAGGAAAATCGAATAAGAAAGTC
This sequence comes from Formica exsecta, assembly GCF_003651465.1. Lineage (NCBI taxonomy): Eukaryota > Metazoa > Arthropoda > Insecta > Hymenoptera > Formicidae > Formica > Formica exsecta. The sequence continues at coordinate 284,356 of NW_021848854.1, read as the reverse complement.
GTACAGCTCGCAATAAATCCCAAACCGCAATGGGACACTCTCTTCTAACGGGGATTTATTTTTACGGCAATTTACTTGATTCCGTGTGCGTATGATTCCCACGTCACCTCGGTTACGGCCGTGAAATTAAGGCCTCCCCGTTTGACGCTGCACTCAATTATGAGGCGGTTTCTCCCCCATCGTTCTCAATACTCTCTATCGCTCTCGGATATAAAAATAACGCGATTTAGTCTTGCTTCGCGCGTACACACGAAGCTATCTTCATCCAAACCAGTTATGATTCGATGGTTAATCCACGTAACTGCGGAAACAAAGTCGGAGAATTGAATTAGTCCCTTCTCTAACAAAGAAGTCTTTTTTTTTTTTATAACGACGAATACAGAAAAATTTATAAATCAAACATATGTTTTTAAAAATAAAATTTATAGTTTTGGTATGACGCATTGAAAAGTGAAAAAAATGGATATTTTTTTCGTTCGTTGCATCAATTTTTGTTTACTGCAAAATTTTATATTTTACGATTTATAATTTTATTTGAAGATTTGTGATAAGATACTTTTTTATTAAAATAAAATTGTAACAAAATAATAGTATTAATAAAATTTTATTTTATTTTATTAATACATTATATTTTTAATGTAGATTGTGTCTTTTACTTTTATTTTATTTATGCTTTTAATTATTGCAAACTTTTATGATGACAAATCTATTACGGAACCCACATTTTTATTGTATTTGTGGTTAATTCGTTTATGTATTAAATTTTAATACCGTAAACTCACGATAAAAACAATTGCAAATTGGTCAAATATATGAAACAATAAAAATAATTTCTATTAGGAATTTAATAAAATGCATACAAATAATAAAAAAAATGTATACGTAGTGTCTTATCTTTGCTATTACAATTTATTTCACTTTGATAAAATATTAGTCCGTAAATAAGGAAATGTTAGAATTTATAATCTCCAATTGTGATAATCAAAGATTAATTTTGGCACGTAATAAGAAATTTAGTCTTTTAGTGTTGACCCATAAAACTTATTCCTGATTCGACGTATCTGAAAATTAGCAAATTACTTGTTTTCGAACTTTGGCATTGAGTCCAGGATAAAACGACCGAAAAGTCTACGAGAGAACGTTTTATCGGCGCGTCGCGTCGGGCCGCACAAAATGACGCGACCTAAAATCTGACCCGAATGGGCACCTTTAAAAACGTGTTTTTCAACCGGATTTCCCGGGATGCGCGCCCTTCGCGGCCGGAGGGAGTTTAGTGCATCAATCCCTCACGCGAATTTCGCTCGCGCAACTTTTACGGAGTGACGGAACAATAAGTATGAGCCAGCTGTTTATATCGGTGGGCCGGTCTTCAAGATCCCAAGGACCTCGAGAATCTCGGCACGCCGAGATTCTCCCCGATTAACATATAAATGAAGGAATTTAAATCCAATAAAGCCACCCCCGCTCTAGCAATTTCATCTTCTTTAGTAAAATTTGGAACGCGTATCTAAATTGTTATAATAATGGCTCCTGTCTCGTACTGATCCGATTATTATTATTATTAACATTTTAGAGGATTGTTGCCGAGATATCTTGATGATATCATTCTTTTTGATATAAATATTAACATTAAAAACATTCATGTGATATTTCGTGCCAAGAGAAATAGACTATTACGTACAATGATAAGATAAAATTTATAAATTGCGGTCAGTCGTGAGATACGATAAAAAATATATCTTTAATATATGTATCATATATAAAAGGGAAATAAAAACAAATAAATGAAAATAACTGTGAAATACATGTATTCACGGTTTTTATTGTATTATCTTTTACGTCTATTATATTGCAAATTTATTCGCGGAATTGCAAATGTGTATGTCCAAATGGTTAATAGTGCTACAAACATATGCTAACATCGCATTTGCATTCTTGCCTTCTTCCGTTTTCATACTTTATGTATTTTGTTTTCGATGAAATAATAACAACAGGTTATAAAGCGATACGATAATGTTATGGTTAGGCAACAAATACATTCTTGAAAAACCACGCGAATCCGAAAATATGGAAAAGATTATTAAACTGAGAAAGGTAATTATTTGTTGAGAAAGTTGTTATCTACTGAAGTAATTTCTTCTTTCTCTCTCGTGTCTCTCCATCTAGTTTCATTCAAACCTATTTAACATAGTCACAGTTGTGCATAGTTTGACTCGAAATCCAGATTCAAGCCGGATCTAACCCGAAACTATAGAGACCACCGCTAACTTGTCTTCTAGGTGTTCCGGCGAGGACACTGCATTACCATTTAACACGTAGAAATTGCGTTGCGTTTCTATTCGGTTAATGCAAGCCTCTTAGAAACAAGTAATACAATTAATACAATTTCGAAAGTGATTGAGTTACGATAACAAAGCTTGTTACTTACTGAATGATTTAAATAATATATAGTCAATAAAATAAAATTATATTCATTCTTTTCCTTGTGCACTTAGGCGCGAAGAATATTCGATAATAGTATCGAAAGTAATTTCGAGAAGAGAATTTGTATACCGCGAAGGATTAAGTGTAACGCGCTTATAATTACATATAATTGTCCAATAAAACATCAAAATGTTTATTAAAAATTTGGTTTGTGAATGCAAAAACAAGAAAATCTTGCAATTATTATACCAAAAATTTTATATTCGCAAAGGATATTTATATATATCATTCTTTCATGTTATATGGTACTCTCACGAAAATAGAAGAATATCCAGCCTAACTTGTCGATCTTATTTCTTTTTCTTTTATTTGCTATTTTTTTTACAACGACATTGAGAATTATGCAAAAGAGCATTAAAAAATGATTTTTTTTTCAACTGTAACAAATATATACACAATTTAATTATTATAGTTCATTTTATATTCAATGAATCTCGCTGGAAAATTAGAACGAGATTAGGCCTATCAAAGGCGCGGGCTAACTTTCGCATGGAATTCTCGCAGCTTGTCCGCTTTCTCTCTTCCTTCCTCTCGAATTAGGATGATATATCGATGAGAAATATAGCAATAATATCGGGGGAGTCGAGGTTCGAGTTCGAGCAAATTAATTCTATGTGTCAAGTAATAACTTTGGAGGTCAAATCGCTATTTAACACCGCATGGAGCGAAATAGAATTTGTAGGTCTGATTAGTTCTGAATCTTGAAATAAATTATCCATCGTTATTGATTAACTAATTATCAACGAGCGAAAAGACATTTTGTCACTGGCCCCGTTCATCCGTCTCGCTCCATCATTGAAATCGAGTTCGAAGTTTAAACCTGCGTGAAGTTAGCAAGACAATTTAGAACAAGTCTAGAACAACCTGGAACAACCTTTAGAATTTTAAAATTTCAAAAATGGGGTGCTAACTTCACGCAGGTGAAGTTTAATTAACGAAGCTAATTTAAACTTGACCAACATTTGCGGAGCTATTAGCATCCTCGGATGGTGGATATATAATCTTTATAATTCACTACATAGCATTCTTGCTTATCGTGCAATTAATTCCTGAAAGCTTAATTTATTTTCTGCGGAATTTCGGTTAATTGTAGTCTTTTTTCATTATTATTTAAAGTTCTATTTTAAAGTTCTATCAAAATAAACTACATTTTAATACGAAAAAAAATATATTTTTGCTATACGTTAATGTAATTAATAAAAATTTAATGTACTAAAGTCTCTTTTATAATTATTAATGGCATGAAATTTTAAAAATATATATTAGTGTAACAATATTAAAATAATATTGAAATGATAATGACACTTTTTATTTTTGATTCACTATTATTATAGTTTGAACCGTGTAATATTTGAAGCTATTTTTATATTGAAATTCATTATCAATACATAAACGTATAGATACCGCTCCCACCATGTGTCGATCATCCGAGCAATGTATAAGAACAATAGCTTTTATGAGAACGGAAGATTTGATCGCGTCAGTGCAACAATGATATTTGTAATGAACTATGTCATTGCCAGATTAAAGTTTCTGCGAAGTTCTTACAGCTACTAAATTTTGTTACTCGTCTTAGGTATGGCAGCGAAAGGGTCGATAAAACCGTGACGAGCGATTCTGCTCGAACTTTAATTATTCGCATAAAGCTCGTCGAGAGTGCTCGTTCTCGTTTTACGATCCGGAGCGATGGAAAAATGACAAAGGGAAAACGAATTCGGGGCGCGGTTGCGCGGAGACCGAAGCGAATTTCTCTTTCCGCACCTCGGAAATACATTTTGTATTATAAATATGCGAAGTACTTACGTCAGGCTTTCGTCGGCATAAACTGTCGACGGTTCATGAACAAGTTGGATTGAGCAGAATAAAAGAAGCTGCGATATCCGTTTATCGGTCTTCTGTTAAATCGTTATTTGCATAAAATTTATTAAAGCTGCGCGAGACATCTTGAGAAATGCAGCGCACGCAAATTACGATGAAAAGAATAAAATAAAGGAGAGGAAAAAAAGATGACACACGTTTCAAAACTGTAAATTTCGAAATTGTTTTGTACATTTTCTTTTTATGCGCGCAATTTAGAATCATTGTAAAAATAAAAAGTGTAAAATACATAAATATTTAAAAATGTCATAAACATGAAATATTTACAAATCGAATGATTTTTAGAAATTTTTGAAAAATAATCATTAAGACTTGATTATCTGATAAATCACATCCATCTGACGTTGCAATAATCGCAAGCGATGTTTTTAACAATTTAAGATACCAACGAATATCACTATAAACTACGGAATATGTTTATAGTTGAACGAACTTTAATACGTAAGTAACTACTGGAAATTCTCATGAAATAGAGCGTCGAGAGAGAGACGAGTAGTAATCGATGACACAAGTCAGCCGGTACGCGCGACACAAAGGTTGCTTCCCTTCGGCCGCGATCACCGACGTTCCTAACGCATTTCTCAGGGAGTTCCATTTGCCAGACCGCGATTTATAGAGGGTCGCCGAGCTTTGGACAAGCATGCGGTCGAGGGAAACGGGAGACCTGTTGGTTGGTTATCGTAGATCGTAGATTCTTCAAGTTTCCTGACTCTGCCGGAGGATCTTCCGCTTTTAAGATAGTTATATAAGTGTATTTGGAGAGACGTCGCGCGATCGCGTTTCCATCTATTGATATTTTTAATTATATATTTTTCTTTGAAAGATTATAAAATTAATTTATTTATGGATAATATAATATGAATCAAAAGAAATATATTAAGAAATCGTGTTATATTTGTTTTATTTTACATATAACTTGTTTTTAACTTTTGATAAGATTGATATTAATTTATTGCACGACTTAATTAATTTTTTGAAGCTAAAATGATACTTTTAATAATAATAATAATAATAATAATAATAATAGTAAAGAAAAAGTTGATACTATTCAATTATATAAATAATCATGCTTTTGGATTGCAAAACATTTTTATTTCTATGATTAAATCCTCAAAATTGTTAGATTATTACACAGTTACAAGCATTATTGGTATTTATTTGTGGAAATATTAATTTAATCTATTTAGTCATGGCTTGGTACTTTGTTATTTTTTGTTATTATTTTACTATTGTTAGAGAAAAAAGGAATTTACGAACTTTATTTAACAAGTATTGCAAATCGATACAAACGCACTCACATGGTGAGCGACCATCGCGTACATCCAAAATAAATATTGACCAAATGACATATTGCCTCTGGCCATTACTTCCTAATGCGTCGCTGGCAATAATTATTGCCGCTACGCCGTAATTGGCACATGTTGGACTTAATAGTATTAGTGTTTGCATAGGTATAGATAAAGTATGCACAACATTCTCCATCGTGAAAAGCTATAATTTTATCTCCATTTTGTATTATTCGATAAAGAGAATTGTATGTGGAAAGCAAGAAAATAATCGAAGAGTTTCTTGCAACATATATATGTTCAAATTAATTTTTTATATAATTTTTTATAAATTATAATAATTATCATTTATATTTTTGCGATTCTCAAACATACAATGTGTAAGCTTACATATTGTAAGTTGTTACTTTGTGAAGGTAAAATTAACGCTACTCTTTGGGGAATATTACACATAGTTTTCGTTTGTTGACGTATGAACATGTCGTTCACGGAATACAATACAAACAATGGGCAGTGAGGTGCTTGAATGTTGTTGTTTCGTATTCAGTTTTTTCGTAGCGGCGTGATCAGCGAAATCGTTTTTTTTATGCGATTGAAGTACTTCAGAAATACTAGTATTCTATACTGAAGTGTAGGATAAAATTAACGTTCTTTTGAGAGAGACTAAATTCTATTTTTAACTCTTGTTTGATTAATAACAAACATATTTGATATATATTCATTAAAAATTTATTATCACAATAAATATTTAATCTTACTATTTCACATTTAACATTTAAATGTTGATTCAGAATACAATTTAGATTTGAATATGCTTTAACTGAATATATAATTTGGAGAATTTTGTATAATTGTGTTTGGATTCACCTCATTTAAATCTAAAATATTCATTGAGACATAAACGTATGCAGAAACCGCTTGTGATATGGCGTAAGAAAGTTAAGTTCTGTTAGATCGATAAACTGAAGGAACAGTAACATAAGTATTGTTCATTTAATAGAATTCGAGTCTCTCTCTTGCGGCAGGAATATAAAAATGTCGGAGCGCGTATCTATCCTAAAGTATTGGGTCTTTCTTCTCTTACACAAAAGAGAAATAATGAGTCCGCTGTGGGTGCGGCTTGCGAAACTGCAGAGATTATTGCGAAACCGCGCGCAGAAGTGTAGGGTGAACTGCACAAAAAAGCGAAATGGATTCCCGGTTTTTAAATAACTGGAAAACACGAGTGCTCGTGCAAGAAAGCGGTATAATGGATGAGGTTTTAAGTGAATTTATCCCTTCATCACGAC
>NW_021848854.1:264544-277197 GCF_003651465.1 Formica exsecta | reverse complement strand
GCTCGGATATCTGCTCATTCATCGTGCACACGTCATAGTAGTTGCTCCTGCGACGCATATAAAAGCAAACTTATCATTTTTTAGTACGAACTTTTGCCGAACTTTGCCGTATTAACCAATAATCTTTTAAATTATAGGAACGAGAATTATGAGAAAGTGCGCACGTATATTAATTTGTAATAAATCATGAAATATATACATATACATTTAGAGATATTAACATGTGATTTATTTGAAGTGTAATAGTAATGTTAATAAAATCAAATAAATCTCTCATATCGAATAAAGATTTCTATCATTTTTATATATTTATATCATTAGTATTATAGTTTTTATTATTGGATATATTTTATATAATTTTTTTTGCAAAGTTTTTAAAAACATATTTATCTAAAATTAGAGATATTAACATGTGATTTATTTGAAGTGTAATAGTAATGTTTATTTTTAACTTTTGATGAAGTTTTTCGACTAGGGAAACTATTTACTATATGACATTAATCACATGCTAAAAATTTTGTTAACTTATTTTATTTTGTGTGTGTGTGTGTGTGTGTGTGTGTGTGTGTTTGTATGAGAGAACGGTTTATGACAAAGCAATTTGTTTCGGTGATCGAAATCTTGACGACATCACCGTTGTTAAATGAATGTATATGCTCCGTATCACTGAAGCGTGGTGATCATGATAGTGTTCGAATCGACAGTACGATAAATAGGTGAATAACGAATATGACCGCTTCACCGATAACCGCAAAATGCGCATAAATGTGGGATAATCTACCGGAATCAATGTAGTCCGCTTTTGCCGAAAATGATTGCGCACATTTCCGGTATCCGATGATCACTACGCAATGCGGTGAAATTTATGGGATAACCGTGCAGTAATGTCTGATTTATCTATTTAATTATTTGCGTGATAAAATACTAACGTTTCGCATTGAATTTCGAGAGGTCTCTCATCGCTCGTTAATACATATTAGAGGATATATTGGAAAGTCCATACACGTACAAGATACATGAGATTCTTTGTCGAATTTGATATAAGAATTTGAAGGCGATTTTATCATTTTTCAATTTTTTGGTTAAATCCTGCATTTGATTAATAAACAGAATAATTAGAATTTTAGTAAAATATAAATTAATACATTTTTTCTTTGACTATGAAAGTTAATACAAATTGATAACATTTAAAAAAAAATGAGTTTTTAGAATTATTCTTTTTTTTTTGAGAGCGTACAGGCGATAAATTTGCTTCAGTCACAGGCAATGCTACATAAAAGCATTGATGGGGCAATTCGCTGATAAAATCTGCATTCATATCATGTTACCAAAAAAGAGAGACGAATAGATTCGATGAATAAATCTAATTTAATCTTCTGTCACAAGCTGGTCTTTTTACGGGACTATATACATATTCATATCAGAGAAGTTATGTGAAATAGAAATATATTTTTAATTTTTAAAAATGACGAAAAAGTTAAGAATTCTTAATTATAAAACTTAGTTATATAGTTTGAATTTGCATGATCGCAATAATATTGCCGAAGTTTATATTCAATATTTTAATCAAAAATTGCATTTCTATAATTCTAAAGTTATTAATTCTGTAACAATTTTTAAAATCTTTACTCTTAAAGATCTAATATTTCTATGATTATATTAATATAATTTATAAAATATCTGTTACACATGCACGTATACATTCATGCATAAGTATGTGTTAAATAGATAAAGAAAGCCGGAGAAAAAACGAGGAACGAAGTTATTATATCTATATCTTGAGCGAATTTACAAGATAAAGATTTCTTCGCCAAAGAAATGAATATTGCCAACTTTTCTTTCATGAAATACTTATTTGTTTGTTTCAGGAAAATGTGGTGTTGGGCGCGATGCGACATATTAAGAAAGGTAAGATGCGAATTGAATTTTTCAAAACGTCAGTCGCGCGCACCGTTGCCGCGGCGAAGCGTTGTGTGTGAAATTTTCAGGAACGTATTTCCGCAATAGTCGCTATGTTGGACGTGCTACATAACTTTTGCAACGCGTTCGCGCGACCGACGGTTTTCAGCTTCACGTCACATTGCATCACGCTTTGACATGCGTTTCGAAACGCAGTTTCGTCATCAGCCTCTGCGACGTGTCCTGTTAAAAGAAACAGGCAACGAATCGTTGCGCGATCAGTAATGACACGATCGTGCTATGTGTGGTAATGGATTTATTAGTACATCCATTTATTTATATGCGATTATTTAAATATTTGATAGAGAATATCAAACTACCTGAGCAATAATTTGACGTCTTATAAGTTAGCGGAACAAAATGAGCAGAATCAATTCTAATTAATATTTTTATTTAGTTTGCACGCTGTGCGGCTTTCCGGCATTATTTATTCTTATTTTGCAAGCAACAAATTCGGAACTTGCATATTTCGAGAGCAACAAATTCAGACAATACGTCAGTATCAAATTTAAGCTAGCAACAAATTTTTTTCTGGTGGTTTACTCTTGTAAGTTTGCACGCTGTGCGGCTTTCCGGCATTATTTATTCTTATTTTGCAAGCAACAAATTCGGAACTTGCATATTTCGAGAGCAACAAATTCAGACAATACGTCAGTATCAAATTTAAGCGAGCAACAAATTTTTTTCTGATTGTTTACTCTTGTAAGTTTGCACGCTGTGCGGCTTTCCGGCATTATTTATATTTATTTTGCAAGCAACAAATTAGGAATTTGCATATTTCGAGAGCAACAAATTCTTATATTATTGTTATGTAGAATTTTGTTGCTATATATATATTGTTCCGCTAACTTAATCTTCCTTTAGCGGAACATCATTTTTTTTTAAAACTTACAGAGCAACAAATTTTTTTTTTTGGCAACTTTTTAGCAACAAATGAGCAACAAATAAAAATATTAATTAGAATTGATTCTGCTCATTTTGTTCCGCTAACTTATAAGACGTAATAATTTGTTTTTTGTAATATCCAGAAATGTTTTTAACACTTTTGATAAATTTAGTCTATCCATCACACATTTACTAGTTTATATAGTTTATATCACATTTATTCTGTCGTAAAATATATATAATATAAGATAAGATATGTAATGAATGGTTTGTATAAATAACAATAGATGCATATAATTCAAGAATATTTCTTATAAAATTAATTTTTAAAATTATTGTGATCATCTTTATTGCTTCTTAAATGAAATAAAAACTCGATTAATCTCATTATTGATGTTAAAACTTCTGACATAGATGATAAATGAGATTAATAATAAATCTTATATTAATGGATCTGGAAGAATTTTTGATTCTATTTTTAATTTCGTACTTTTATAATAAATTCAAGAAGTGAGTGCCTATATATGTAAGATCTAAGTGCTTGTAAAAAATTAAAAAAGAAAACGATAGAACAATCGTTCACATACATACACATATATTTTCCAAAACTTTATGAAAATTTTATAGAATATCTGCAGTGAGGCTGCGCTTGACTCCATTATAATAGAAAGTCGAAACTTAATCTTTTTAATTAATGATTTTGATATATACTTGGATTTAAATTTTTTGGGTGGGTTTCAAAAAGACGTTGGGAATAAATGTAAAATTTTTATATTTATTCTTTTTACGTAATAATATTTAAATATTTTTTCGGTGTTTATTGAAATAATCGTAAGTTTTTTTCAACTTGAAACTTGAAACTTACGAAGAGTTTAGATTAAATACATTAAATTTAGAAGATTTAGAAATTAAATAGTCCGAATCATGTTAGATTTAAATAAAGATTTAGCGATATACATGTTAAAAGCTCAAGATATATGCACGTATCAAACATGAGAAACATATGATTTAATTTAATTGAATTGAGTTTAAATAGGTCTAAGCTAATATTGAATTACCCGAACAGCTTTGGTTACGATGGTCATATATCTCATCTTCTCCCATTGCATTGCATCAACATTGTTGCTGATGCCTGACCTAAACATTAGTAATCCCACGCATCCCTAAGCTGTGTATACGGCCGTTGCGTTTCAATCAGAGCAGGCGCGCGAGCGTAAGCGGTACAAGTTTTCCATTAATCGTAGTCGCTGCCCCAATTTCTAAATTCACAGTCGCCTTGGTAGCGCGCGCGCGTCATAACTTGCCTACGTTCGGATATTATCGTGGAGACGTCGGATATTGATTTCTCTCGGCGCACTCATGAATGAGACGTGTCTGTTTCTTTTACAATGGAATGATCGCCTCAATTATTTTCGGCTTTATCCGAGGATTATGTTCCATCGTGCATTCCAAAGCGCGAGATTATCATAAACGATTCTCAATTTAGGCCGGATACTGTATTGCTGGGTACAGTGTTGTCCCCGTGGACGCGTGATCGCCTCTGTTGATCTGGCATTTCCATCACGAGAAATTAAATTCGGCTGCATGATACAATTAAGTGCTAATTTATTACTAATTTGTTATTCTGTTCATAATTTTATTGCTTTTATTAATTAGCAGTAAATTGATATTAAGATGGAAGTGCTGATTTAACATTTTATTTTTGTTTAGGATTTGCTTTTTTTGGAAGTGGTGATGCCATAGCGTAATGTCAAGTCACCATCTTCATCTTTTAATATCAATTTCTTGTTAATTGATAGAAATAAGAATTTCAAGCTTAGAATAATAACTTAGCAACATTTAATTATACGATATATTTGAATTTGGCTTCTCGTAGTGGGAAATGTCAGATTAACAGAGTTCCGATGACTGAATGTCGATAATGTCAGCGGGAATACTCACATTAAGTTCAGCGTTACATAACATTATTTAAACTTTATTGGTCTCTTGATTTGTTTAATTATATTAAACTTTTAAAAAGATTGAAAATTGAAATATTTAACGTTTATTATTTAATCGAAAAATATCAAAGAGGCAATATTATTCTATTGCATCAATGATTTAAGCTTCTTGGAGTACAGTAATCACGATGCAAAGTTACCTTTTATCTTGTTTTTTCAAAATTTGCATAATGATTTTATTTAAATTTATTTAAATTATTATTAAGCAATATTTTGCCAAAATTCATACTCGATAATGTATATATATATATATATATGTACATAAGAATTTACTAGGCAAAGCATAAAGTTTAATTTGTATATTTAACACTCTAAGCGATTTCTTGAACATCAGTATCTTGAGTTTTCTCTTTTATTGTATCTTCCATGATTCTGATTTTAACGATTTTCCAGGCGCCAGAGGGAAGATTAATTTACTTTATAATGCTTGCATAGCTTGCTTTAAAGATTTTATTCAGAATATTTAAAATTCAAAAATGTAGATAGAAAAAGAATTGAAATAAACCTCTTCGCTATTTCGCTTTTATAAATAAATTAATGCCATGTGTATAAAAATGTATTACTATTAATTATTTCTAAAACAGTTTTTAATAATCTTTAATAAGTTATTAATTTCCTGTATTTTGTCCCGCGCTGATTTAATTGATATATGTAATTCTCTAAAGTATATATGTAATCGTTAAAAGTTAAATTTTCTCTTTTACCATTTCGTACATGCTGTCTATAAACAACAATAAGAAACTCAGATTTAAACCATGTAGTGCTAACAATAAGTGTAGGATCTGAATGCAATCGCTAGGTCTTCAACAGGCATTTCTATTTCACTTTGAGTAGAGCTGCTGAGGTTTTAATCGAACCACGACAAACGATATTCAGGAGAGTTTACTTTGGGCGAGTCGATGAATTTCGCACTACAGGCGATTTCGCGACGAGCTATATAGCTTCTCTTTCTCCAGCATAGTCGATGTTTACCGAGTTCCTCGCTAAGCAGAAATAATCAGACCTACTGCCTCTCTCTCTCTCTCTCTTTCTCCACCCCCTTCTCTCTCTCTCTCTCTCCCTCTCTCTCTCTCTCTCTCTCCCTCTCTGCGATCGATACGCGTTTATCAGCGTTCCCGGGCTACATAGCGTACGAATCCTTTGAAGATAAAGCACATCATATAAATATTTGACAGCGCGGAACAGCACCGTATAAACACGTTTCGCGCATATTTCCCCTCCGGCGGTGAGAATCCGCGTTTTAATGCCGTTGCTCGAGGATTTATTCGCGGGTAATAGCAGTTTACGCGCGGATATAAATAACGCGAAATCATCTCCCGCTCTTTTCGCGTGATAATAAATCTTCCCGCCACGCGATATTTCGCTTGTCGAAGCGCATCTCCGTGACAATGGCTCCGCGCTTTTTCTCGTTTTTCCTTTTTGCCATGTTTTCGTTAGCATCAAACGGCATCGTTACAGTAGCAAAATAGTAATAATTTTAACGAGATTATCAGTCTTCTTATGTCTGGAACCTTCGAAGATAAAGCATGGCGTAAATATACATATGTGACAAGATTATTTCATTTGATATGGAATAAAATATTTTATGCAGTTTTTGTAAAAGTTCATAAAAGATTGCATTTTTTAGATGACTGTGTAATTTAATATTCGGGAAATATAAACTTTATATGTATTCCACGCCATTGGAACATACATGTAACAGACGAGTAATAAAGAAGTGGGAAAGTTACGCACCGGCAGAACGTGTTGATGTACTTTTATGAACCCTTCGTGGATTTGCATGTTATCTGAGGCGTGTGCTCGTTTTCACCCACACACGTATATATAGGGGAATGTTGGGTAGAACCGGGTAGGCGGGTCAAACCGGGTACCCTTGTTTTTTCGTAATAAATGCTGCTATCTATGGCTAACTTGTGTTATTAGTTGTAGATTGGCGCCATTATTATTTTAAAACAAACCGTGCCCCTCTGCACACGATATTTCTTTTTTAATAAAAGTTCAAAATTTTTAGCCCAAAAAAGATCGATATCGAGGCAAGAATCGAGTCGTCGTGCACTTTTTCTATATAGAGCATCTGTTTCGATAAGTGCAGCATTGCATTCTGTATATATTAGAGAGTATATCATATAAGTTTTGATCGGCACTTTGTACGCCGGAATATACAACCGCCGTATTTGTTACTTTACTTGTGTTGGGGCAAAACCGGGTATTTATACATCTCATATAATGAAAAGAGAAAGAAATGTTATCCTGACTTTGTGTCCCTACAAAAAGCAGTTGAAAACGGAAACTAACACAGAAGAAGAAACCACTAATTATACATCTCATATAATGAAAAGAGAAAGAAATGTTATCCTGACTTTGTGTCCCTACAAAAAGCAGTTGAAAACGAAAACTAACACAGAAGAAGAAACCACTAAAAAAAAAAGCTTTTTGAGACCCCTAAAGTTAAAAAGTGAAATAAGCAAGTCCTGCAGCAATGTCAAACAAGAGGGTATCTTTATTTGTGATTTTTGTCAACAGAATACATCTTTATATTGTATTTTATTTAAAATAAATCTAGATTTTGTAATTACACGGTGTTTTGCACATTTTCAAATGGGTACCCGGTTTTGACCCTACCAGTAGGACAAAACCGGGTACTTTGACTTCTCCACAAAATCTTGTTATTCTTGGTAACCAAAAATTTTTTTTTCAGCAACTAGCTTTATTTTCTCATAGTTTAAGGTACATTAAAGACTACTAACGGTCGGCAAAATTTTTTTTACTCTTAGATTTTTTGTAGGAAGACAAATCCAAAAAAGTACCCGGTTTTATTTTACATAAACTATTGTTTCAATTATCTCTTATCAACACACTCGTATCTTTCATAAGCACGAACTATAATTCAAATATTCTGTCATTGACCCGTTTGCAATCTGCCTCGAGCGATGCAATTGATGAAACTAATGACGAAATAACTCCGCTAAAAAGGGATGACGCTCAATAGCGAATCAGCGATTAAAATAATTGATTAATTTCCAATATTTCGGGCAACCATTGTGGATACAATTGTGTGTCACATAAGAATTCGTTAAACTTTATGCCTATTTAAAAATTAATTTGATCTATTTACTCTAATTTTAGATCACTAATATCATATTTATTGTGCATAAAAATATGCTTTATATTAGTTATATTTTTAGGAACATTTTTTACATCAGAACAGATTTCTCTCACATGTATGTGTTATAAGTGATTATACAGGGTGAAGAAAAAGTATGGAAATCCTGAAAATTTTCGAAAAATATGTTTTACAGAAAATTGTGTTGGATAAAAGTTGTGGGGTTTAAAAAGATCTATTTACTGATCTTATCAGTTTGAGTTTGGATGGCGTCGCCAAGGTCAGGACAAGGTCACCTTGAATTTTTTAAACGGAAACCTATTTTCCGTTATTTGATCCTTATTGACCCTATTTTTATTACATATTCTTGTAACCCTTGTCAAGAAATTAATAATAATTGCAATTACATTATTTAATAAAGTTTATTGACGGTAATAAAAATTTGTATTTTGTTTTATTCCAAAAACGGACAGAACTTTCCGGTAGACCTAATATATATAATGATGAATGAAAATTTAAAAAACGGAAAGGTCTCGCGATATTGTGATTTTTCGACATATCTTGATTTGCTAGTAAGAACGTAACAAATAAATATAATAATTATAATAATAGCATAAAAACTTTTTAAATAATATATCTTATATACATGGTGCGGAAAAACACCGGAAACCTACAATATTTCGAAGGGAATAGGTTTTGGAGGAAAATGTTAAATACAATAGTTTTTAGATATTGAAAAAATATGTACCTTGCGCTCCAAAATCTAATTGACCTTCTTTTAAGCAGAAAATCGTCGTAGACTTCGACACGCGACGAAAAATAGGAATTTTTATCGAAAAACTGGATTTGGGCCTCATTGGGCTCAAAAGAGGCCTCGGAACCAAATGTTTGTCGGCTATATCAGATGTAAAAACGTGTCCTGAACCTAAATCCACGATAAAAAATATGGGTCCCTACTTGAAAAAATCGACTTGGGTCTCACTGGGCCGAAACTAGACCCCAGATCCAAAATCTAGTGACCAGTCAGATAACTCTTTCGATACCCAAAAATTTTTGTATTTAACATTTTCCTCCAAAACCTGCTCCCGTCGAGATATTTTAGGATCCCGGTATTTATTTTTTCCGCACCCTGTATATAATAATTAATAATATAATAATAATAAAAATAGTAACGGTATTTCTTTTATTTTACCATGGATAGAGTAACACTTTGTCATAGATAGACTGAATATTATAAAGCAACATTTTACATTATGCTAAATTCTTTTTACGTTCTATAATCTTAAAGTGCTATAAGTAGTAGAGATACGACGATCTCCAATGTAATCTCACACACTTGTATATGCGTTGCATACTTGTCGCGTATGCGAAATAACATCGCGACGAAATTGCATCGTTATAAAAATATAGTTTGATGTAGGCGCAATCGACTTATCACGGGGGTGAGAGGGAAGGAGAAGGTTTACAAAAAAATCGTAGAACCAGCCGCGGAAGTGATCACCTCCTCCCCACGAGCGACTTTTTTTATCACATTGGCCACGACGCTGTGACGCAGCTCTCTCTATATCTTCTTATGGAATATATTTTCCGTTCCCAGCCGGCGTGTCCGCCTCCGTTTTACCCTTTTTATGCCAATGTATTCCACGCCATTGGAACATACATGTAACAGACGAGTAATAACGGAGAAATCGTACCTCGCACCATTTCGAATAATCGTCGATGAATGTGACGAAATATTTTGCGCCCCCTTTTGACTCTACTCGCATAGGGCCACAGAGATTAGAGTGAATTATCTTCAAGAGCTCTTTCGATCGATTTTCCGATGTCGCGGGAAATGGCGTGTCCGTCATTTTCCCTCGAATGCAGATTTCACATTCTAATTTTCCCTCGCATTTTTCAATGTTCAGTCCACGCAAGATTTTGTTGCGTTCACCGTTCACGATATCCAGCGCAACATTCAAATGTTCGAGCCGGCGATGCCAAACTTTTAAATCTTTCGAGGCGTTTGATACATTGTTCCAGATTTTATGGCATTCGGCCCGTTCGCGTTCCGACAGAAAATACAAGTTCCTGATTCGATTCGCGCATAGTTTCACGTTTCCACTGCGATCGACAACGACGGCACGATCCTTTCTAAAAATGACTTTGAGATTTTTGTCCATTATATTTGCAACCGATAATAAATTCTCAGGAAGATCGGGCACGTGAAGCACGTTACTCAGGCTCATGTTTCTCTTGTCACCGTCCACATCGGCCGTGATCGAAATCGTTTCTATCGTCTTTATTTCCGTCGATGTATGGTTTGCAAGATTCGACTTTCCGCGTCTTAAATCGTCTATCTCCGCGAATTTGCGTAATTGTACGCATAAATGTGAAGTTACCCCGCTATCGAGACACCATTTCGCATTGCGCACGCCTTTTTCCGCGCGAAGCGCCTCCTGCGTGTTCGATAAATCTTCCACCGCACAAAGAATTGTTTCTTCGGTGCTGTTCGCCGATTGACGGTAATCCTCGAGTTTTTTGTTTTTGCGGCCTTGTGCCCTTTTTTCCTGCATTGATGATA
Source organism: Formica exsecta (assembly GCF_003651465.1). NCBI lineage: Eukaryota > Metazoa > Arthropoda > Insecta > Hymenoptera > Formicidae > Formica > Formica exsecta. Next base: position 266,687 of record NW_021848854.1, on the reverse strand, counting down.
ACGGAACTTGAAATCTTCTTTATTTCCCGATTTCGGTTTTCTCGCTCTCTCTTTATTTGAATTATTTCCTTTCTTTGCAATCGCGTTCTGAACAGCGATTTGCAATCGAGTTCTGTTGCGCGTGTCTTTTTTCCGAGTGTCGCTTTCTTCCACGATTTTAATTCGAGGAACATCCGGCGACGGCAAGTTGTTGCGTGATTCGATGGCGCATCGAAAGTTTTCGAACGATTGCGGTAGGCTGTATAATAGCATAATCGCAAGCAATTCCGGATTGATATCATTGTTCATCTCTGCCGATTTGTCGACGGTGTCCATAAATTTTTGCACGTGATCTCATATGTCCTCGCCTTCTTCCATGCGTTGTACCGTAAGCTGCTTAAAAAGCGTGGCCTTCCGAGCCGGCCCCTCCGACTGATATATTTTCCAGTTTCGACCATACTTCGCGGTCTGTTGCGTATACCCCTATTAACCTGGCACTCACACCACGAAAAATCGGGTTCGGCCATAGTGCATAATTAAGTGCTAATTTGTTGCTCTAAGTTCGAATTTATTGCTCCTACCCGTTAGCAGGAAAATGATATTAAAGATGGGGGTGCTGACTTGCCATTAAGCTAGCACCCCCACTTCCGAAAAACACTTATAGCAAGTCGCGAATCATGAAACAAATACACTAGAATTTATTGCTAATGGATTTTTCTAAGTTAAACGTTGAGCAATAAATTTGATATTATATATCTTGAGAGCAACAAATTAGGGAAACATTTTAAGACCAAAATAATAACAGCAACTAATTGCGTTCATGTACTTTACTCTTGTACGAACTGTTCACGTTTTGACAGCCTATTCCGATGCAGCGTTTCCAGCGTTGGTTTCACGCACTCGCCGTTTATATATTCCCAGGCATCGTTTTTCATGAGGACCGCTTTCATTTGTAGCTTCCAGGTGTCATAATTGTCCTTGTGGAGAATTTCGATTCGTGCGTAGCTTGACGTATTCATTTTCGCGATATGCACGGCAACATACGATTTTTCCTCTCTCTCTCTCTTTTTTTTTAGAAGCACATGGCGCACTTAACCTCACTACGTTTCACGTTCTTCCGATGCTTATTTCGATCCGTTCTGGGCCCATAACCCGTGAGCAGGTTAGCACGGAAGGGCGATTATACAAAAACGTATGTATAGTTATCACAATCGTGTATTTGGAATTATATTGCACTAAGTGAGCTTACAACCGTAATGAATGTGCGGAGGTCTACTGTGTTCTAAAAAGGGCCGAGCATCTCACCAGAATCTGGTGACCAGATGCCGGTTCTTATGAGCGTAAATGGCGGCATACTAGTGGAGACCACGTGTCGCTTATAGTAACCGGATCCACCGATTACCAACAAGATCTTTTTAAACCCCACAACTTTTATTCGAAACAATTTTCTGTAAAACTTATATTTTTTGAAATTTTTCAGGGTTTCCATACTTTTTCTTCACCCTGTATATATTTTACAAAGATTTCACATGAAAATATATAAAATTACGCAGAGAGAGAAAATAAAAAATAAATTTATAAAAACTAACATATTTATATAAGAAATATCGAATATCATAGAGAGAGAGAGAGAGAGAGAGAGAGAGAGAGAGAGGGAGAGAGAGAGAGAGAGAGAAAGAGAGAAATCCAGTGAAAAACTAATCATAAGTAAATTATAGTATTATAGAATTTTTTGAAGACATTCATGAAATGAATTTAATAGAAAATACTATTGCTGGTCATTATAGCTATATTATAAAGATTAAATTTCACAGATATGCTAATTTTTTCCTAAAAAAATGTTGTGTCATTTTTTTTCATTATATTTAAACGATTTCAAATGCAGACATTATTGGCTGGAATCGTTTTAACGTATATTGTTGATCAGCGTTGAATAGAGAAAGTATCAAATATTTTGATCCTTTAAGCGATGTTTTTGCGAATATTTCGATCTATGAAATTCGATATTATCTTTTTGGAGAAACGGTTGGAATAAATTGAATACTTGGACTTTCTTTAAATAAAATAAAATTACATGTATAAATATATATAATTTTAAAAAATCAGATTTTCTAAAAACTTATAATTTTTTATTATTATTTGAGACACAAAATATCTTTTTTTT
>NW_021848854.1:256305-264333 GCF_003651465.1 Formica exsecta | reverse complement strand
TATAAAAGCATAAATATTTTTTTTTTTTTTAGACACAAAAATTTTTTTTTTTTTTTTTTTTTTTTTTGTTAGAGATAGACAAGCTGAGAGAAGTCGATTTTGTCTATTTTTGGTTAAACTACGTTCATTAATAGATTTTGCATTTATTATCCCGAGAGACACTTCTCTTTACATTTTAAAATTTCGCATAATTCATTATGGCTATGCAGTAAATTTCAACAATATTGGAAATTGTTAGTTACATATTATATGTTTGAAAAACATGTTAAACGAATTCTAAATATTTTGAACGCATAATTTAATTTACGACAAACATTAAAATGTTTTCAATTATAAACCGCGAAAATTAGATATGCGATAAAATAATTGCATCGCACCGCAAATGCAGATGGCTTTTCCAAAAATAGAAATACAGCGAGCACAGTCAGGAACTAGAAACCAAATATTTTTCCTCTGAAAATGTAGCTCACTTTGACTCGACTATCCATTTGCATTATCGAAATTTCACCGTAACACTTAACCCGATTGCGTCGTGACGATTTAAAATCCTACCAAATTTAAATTTGAAATTTTAAAGTCGGTCAGTTGAATTTCAAATTCGAGCTTTAAGTAGATCCTTTACAGTCACATGTGTTGATGCTGGTACGGGACGTAATTAAAGTAAAATATTTTAATAAAGAGTAATGATTTGTTCATAATTGATTTTAATATTCAGGACGTTTAAGCATTAAAAATTTAGAATAGTACACGAAAAAAAAAAGAAATTCTTTGGCTTATAAATAACGTACTGAAATATCAAAATGGCATAATATTAAAATACTTACACACATTAAAGTACAAACACAAGTTATTTTTTTTAACTTTATAAGTTATTACATTAAATAATTCTTATGTCCATCATCTAAAAGAATTTTTCGTAATTAAATTTTCATTTATTTTATAAATAGTAAATATTCGCATGCAATATCATTATTAAGCTAAACAAATACATACTCTTTTCTAGAAAATTAATCTACTCTAGAAAATTAATCTTTGAATGTGTGTTGTATAATAAAAAAAAAAATCACGGAAAACTAATTTACCGCGTAAATGGATGCTTTCATCGTCGTTTTTGACGATCTGCCATTCGTGGATTTTCATCGAGGTGCGTGACTTCACGATTGGCGGCACCCCTCTGAAATAAATCCATCGCGGGGCCTGCCGATTTGTCCGCATCTTACCTTCAGGTCGATGTGCGACTCATTTTCTTCGACATTCCGGGAAAACGATTATTGTCGAGGGTGCGTTCCAGGGTAAGCCCTTCGGGGACGTATCTTGAGTATATGCGATTTTCTTTCTATATATACATATATATAATACGCACAATCTTTCTACTTCATCTTCTCTTTATGTCCTTCCAACCCTCTCCTTCTCCTGAGGCCCAACGCTCATCCTGCGAGCCATCGACTGCGAGCAGGAGTATGGAGGTCTCCAGGTGGGTGGAGATCGATAGCACCGCGACCCAGCTTTACCCAAGCAGGCCGGGGAACCTGCTACTAGTTTCTGCGATGTGTGTATCTATATTGAGCGTCCCGCCATTATCACACGTTTCTATTAACCTTTAAATTATTAACCATTGTTCACGCATGTAATTTCAGAAGTTATAAGTGACCACAGTACGTAGGTTCCTCTTGCAAAATTAATTAGTTTAAATAAATATGAGGGACAATTGACTCATGTATTAATAAATTGATAAAAGAAAGGAAGATAAATTTCTATTGTATGTTTATTATTTATAAAACACAATTATGGACCATATATTTTTTGTAATTTGTAGATTGAAAAATAAGGGTTAAAAGGGTTTGTTGTAGGTACACGAATAGGTTTTTTTTTACTATACAATTTTATTGCTCAAATATTTGCGTTTTGTTTTTTATTGGGTTTATTTTCTTCTAATTAATTTAACTCATTAAAGAAAAAATACTGACATATATTTGCGACATACAAATTTGTTTCAGAATGTAACATGATGTATATAAAAATAGTAATATAAATATATCCTAATCGTAAAAACATAAAAATAAAGTTATTATATTTTATATTCTTATTTATATTTTATGCTTACTGTTATATTATTTGGTTATATTTTAAACAATAAACATGTTGGATGCGATAACGTGGCCATAATATTAATTTCTCCCGTTTTTCTCTTTTAAAATCGAAAAAATAAGTTTTCTTGATGATTGAAATTGAAAACGATATATACTCTTTATCAAAATTCTGAACTTTACTTAAAAAGTTATTTGTCACAATAATTCAAAACTTTTTAAATTCCATTTCGAGAATGTAGACTAATGACGAAAGCTTGTTTTTCACTAATTTTTGTTGAACTTTTAATTTTAACAAAAATTTTCTGGGACATTTAATTGCTAAGATATTTAATAAAAATTAAAAACATTTCTGAGATACGAACGCGATGCTCTTTTATTACAATTTTACGAAAGGAAAAAGAGTTTATTCTTCGGATTTACTAAAGAACCTATCACTGACAGATAATAATGACACTTTGTATACATTCGGTCTTACACGTGCATGCGCACGTGTATTAGAAAAAGTAATTAGCGTTTCTTACCGGTGACATACATATACATATGCGTATTTGCACTTGCGCACAATTTACGTCATTGTACCTGACATTACAGCCCTTTGTACGACGATTACACGTTCTATCCTTTGGCAATTCTGTTCGTACCTCTGCGGCACCTTTTCATTATTGCGTTCTGTTTTCCGTTGAAATAATTTGAATCGTATTTTTACTGATGAATAATCGGATATTAATCCGCGGAAAAAATCCGTCAGATACATATTAAATGTCCGTTGATCAATAATATTATCTGAAGATAAATGGAAAAATAAATGAGTTTTTGTTCACACAGAGCAAATCTTTTCGTAAAAGTATTAATTTCCGTCAATATTATTTTTCGATGATAAACTGTATTAAATCTCTCAAAATATTTCTATTAATAACACATATGAAACATAATTTAAAAATAATTTATTTAGCATAGGGTGATATGTGTAAAATGTCTTTTAATAATAAAGAATTCTTGCAAGAGTTGTTATACGAAAAAAAATTTTTATTGGACTTTACAATGCAATTTTTTCATAACATATCTGTCGTAATGCTAATATTTAGATCGATATTAATCAAGAAAGATGTACTTGTGGTCGAATAAATATGAGTCTTGTGTACCGATCATCAGATATACTTTGTTTACATTCGCTGTTTACCGGTATATGCATAACGGTACGAAGCATAGCTTAATTTGTTTCGTCAACACTTGAAATCACGTCTCTTTTGCGAGCAACCCCTGTTGTTTATCTGGAGAATAAATGTCGCCCAAAAGCCTACATTACAGTATGCACTCGGAGAAGCACATGTCTGGCGTCATCTGCTTACCGAGTGTAGCTGATAGTAGATACTGCATCATGAATTGCGTTGAAAGTTGCTGCAATGGCGAATTCTAGTATTTAGCATTGCTTGCGAAGATGCAATCGTAATTTAAGTCATGAATGTTCGTGCTAGAATTCAAACCTAAAATATATGGTAAAATGCGAGATTCTATGAATAATTTTGTATATAATTCTTTTTTAAGGAATTTGATATGGTGCTATCTTTCTTTAAAATTTCAAAATTTTTAAGATTAAATATCTTAAGAACAAAGTTCCAAAAAATGAAAATGCACGAACTTATGCAATCACCTGTTATTTTATTTATTTATGCTCTTGCAAATTAATTCTTCAAAGTTTTCTTTTCTTCCTGCCTCTTCCTTTTTTTTTACTTTTAGTAACACATAATTAAAAAATTTTGGATTTGTGCATTCAACATACATGTAATGTGTGTGTTCTATATTTTTATAAAAAGTCAATCCAATATTTGTTAAAATAGTCACATATAAAAAAAGTTAAGTCTGTATATTAAATATTCTCTGATTTTCTTAACGTGTTTTGTAACACGCAAATCTATCCCGCGAAGTGGCATACAACTTTGGAAATATTTCACAGTTTCCGCGACTAGAAGAACCTCTCGTCGAGGATGCGCGAGCAATGAAGTATTTCTGCTAAACGGAGCACGAGCGAAGCGTGTCCTTGTGCTCCAGTTACGTTGAATCGGATTAAAAACACGCGTTATACAAAGCAAGATTGTCTTGCACGTTGGCGCCGTTCAATTACGACTCGTTCGCACTTGCGTATTCCGAGCTTGCAATACTGTCATTGTTTTCGGACGTTATGTTCCTCTCTTGATTTGTTTACGAAACTCGCAGTAGAATAAATATGGAAACGAATAAAATATAGATACGATGAAGATGAAAGCCAGTAACTGACAATCACGAATGAGATTAAAATACTAAAGTAAATGAGAACATAAAACAAATCTTCAGAGATATCTTTCCTAAATTTAATATTTATTTTTATAAAAAATGTATATTTAAAATAAATTTAAATTGCTATCATAAAAGAAATAAGATATATTGCAAAATCTGTAATTACATATTTGCTATATGAAAACTTTTTGTTGCTGTAATATTATATTAAAAGTTTGTAAATTGCATATAACTTTTCTAATGTCACATAATTAGCAATTATCTTGCCTGTCAACTATTTGAGCACAAGTGCACATGTGCTGTTCAAAGGATTAAACTTTCCTAATCATATACTTACGTCACTAGAACGGTTTATACGTGCAGTTTATTTAATCAAAAGAAAACAGAACACCGAACAAAGATTTTAAGCTTTCCTCCCCCCTCCCCTTCCCCCCAAAAAATGCATTTTATCTTTTTCTTGGATTTTAAGCATTAAAAGCGAGAAATATAGAAAAATAATTTAATGTCACAATTAAAAAAAAATTTTATATAAAGTATTCGAAGTTATGTGTGTACGGAATTGTCGTATCTATCTTTTATTTAAATAGTTTTTGAATGACAAATTTTTTTATAATAATATTTGTAACATTAGATCATAAAATTATATTTTTATGAAAGCAAAGTTTGTATAAAATTAACTGTTAAATGTTAATTAACTGAAAATAAATGTTAAAAAGATATTTAAAATAGAATAAATCTGACGAAATATATAATTAATATATATATATGTAACTATACAAAGCAAGTTGAAATTATAAATTTTAAAAAAGTCCGAAATATTTACACAAATATATTGATTTTGTTAAAAAATATGTAAAATTAATAACATGTGAAAATATTCAAGCTTATTGGGCAAATCTATCAACAAATGATTTTAAATTTTATTTGGTACATACGTATCGAAGTCGCGATATGTATATATAAATGTATATCGAGAAAATTAGATTTCGCCGTATAATTAGTGCGCAAGTTGAAGCGAACTACGTGTTTGGCATGACGTTCAATGTTTTGACAATCGTGTATTTCGCGTTCTCTGGCTTCATGCCCAGAATTCCCTGATTCGAAGTATCATTCTTACAAGCTATTCGCGTTTTATCAAGGGATCCAATTGCCGTGAGAGTCATGTCGTATAGATAACGCGCGAGTGATATGCAGGAAGAGGATTGTTACAGGCGTCTAAATGACTCATGCAATTATGTTAGAAATGAAATCATATAGTGATGAGAATTGCGAATTAGCATTCCTCTCGTGCACGCAGAGAATTCGTAATCGCCGTTATTATACTTTAAGGACTGCCCTTTTTAAAATATTGATTTTCCTCTTTTCTGATCTCTTGAAAATATTACTTTGTATATCATATACCAGAAATACTTTATCTTATATATAATTTATCATATATATTATGAAGAAAATAAATGTTAAAAAAATATTTAAAATTTGTTACAATTTATGAAGTTTATGTGTGTTTATCTTCTTTTATACAGAAAATTGTTTCTAATATTTTTAGCTTTTCCTGTTTTTTCGCAGCTCAAATACCATGACGCTTATTATTATGCTATTAGTAATTCAATATCGTAGTGTCTCTGTAGATGTTATGCAATATTGCCGTACCGCAAGGACATGCTATTCGTTTTAAACGCGAATAATAGAACAGTTGTACACAGTAACAGGTCTTGTTTTAAATAAGTCTCTCTTCTCTAACTGTCTGTCATACCAATATGAAAATAAATCCGTGTGAATGCAATTATTTTTAATAAATGCCAATCGGTGTTTTCAGTGCAAAAATGTATTCAAGAGAGAAGTTTTCTACACAATTGAGTAAAAGTATATCCATACGCGATGCATCAATCGCGAACGGATAACTCTTATGCAGATAACTCTACCGGCGTTTTCGGGCGATGCAGTTAAATGTAATTCGATGCGAAATATATCGAGTGCCTCTTACCTCGTGTACACAGTTCATACTAACACTATCTGCTGCAACATACTAGTTCTTCATCCGTAATTATACTCGCGAGCCATTTATGCAATCTGTTCGCGTTATCGTTCCCGTAACTCGTACGATCGTTGCGATATTCCCTCATTTCTACGAGCATCTGAAAATCGTATTATCATACCCAGAATCATTCACCGAATGTAACTGTGTAACGATGAAAACTCTCAAATTTATAGCCGAGTTTAGCAAGGCAATGATAATATATAATGGTTATCATCGGCCGCACATTAGGATCGCTATAGAGCGTTTTAATTATCTTAAGACGCTCTGAATTAGCGGAATAATTAATGTCACTTCAAGTGTGAGATCGTGACACCTACGAAGGATTAAGATCTTTTAAGAGGATATGCCACTATTGCTCGGGACGGGAAAAAGGATTTCGTTCGCATGGATATATTCTGCGGAGATGCAATCAGCTGTAAGGAGCATTTGCTGATCCGGGATTACTCGGGTATGAGCCGGATAGACTGGAGCTATTACTAATTTCCGCGATGCACGCACACGTCTTGTAATTAATGTGTCTTCCGCAAATCCGTGTCGTTTCCGTTTGCAGTCTGTGCATCTCTGAGCTTTCTTCGTTTATCAACCATTACGCGTATTGCTTGGCGTACTCAATCGCAAATAATATGTCTAAGCAATGTCGTTTTTGTCGAAGCAAGGGTTGATGTCTTACACGAAACGTACCATTCATTATTTCAGAGACGAAAAAAAATGTTCTCTAATAAAAATATTATGCAATAATAAACTATCGCGTACGATAACTCATTACTGCAAATATACATATTACAAATATATATATACGTATTATAGCAATCACCAATAAAATCATCAATGAAAAATTTGCATTAAAATAAAACTCGGTTTATTCTTCACGCAATTTTCTTCTTCCCGTTATCAGATTTTTCTACGTTATGTATCCGCCTTTCAGCTTCATATTTCACTGGTAATTGGATGTTCGCTCTATTGTGTTTTCAAAATTGTCGGGGCGCAATGTACAACAGACGCGAACAACAGCTCCTTAAACGCGAAGACTCGCGGATTAATTTCGTCTGTCTTCAAATGCTTGGCATTTCTCAAGATGGCAGGAGGAACCACTTCGTTCCCTTCTTGTTATGTTCTTATTATACCGCTCTACTTGGCATCGCTGTGCTTCCAATCGTTCGTAAAGCTCACGTCACATTTCGCCTCGAATCAACCTCGAACTTTTTAAGGTCGGTTTATTCCTGTCGATTGTTGATCTGTACATTTTATATGAGAATGTCACGGATGTATAATAATTTAAAACAATGCTACATATTTTTTCTTTTAAAATCAAAATCATAATTCAGTTTTTTTAAGCCTTTTTTATTCGTGCGTAAATTGACTTCACCTATATCTTTTAAGTTCTTTTCCCTGCAATTTCGAGAAGATAAAATTCTAAATTACGTTTTTTATATGTTACTATTAATATTATAATGTATTGCTAATATATATGTAACATATAATCGTATATATGAGCATATAATCATATATACTGCGGTATATGCATAATATGCATAATATAAATAATAAAAGGATGATTAATAATGATGAAAAATAAATTGTGAAAACAAATTTTTTACACTGTTATATTATAGTCTAACCCCCCCC
>NW_021848854.1:244189-255991 GCF_003651465.1 Formica exsecta | reverse complement strand
TTTTGGACACTGAACACGAATCCGGTTTCAAAATTGCTCCATCACGTCAGAATTTTGAGAAATTTGCAATTAAAGTTGCAAAAAAGCTATTTTCACGAACTTTGTCATATTATAACTACAATATGTGACGTGCTGCAGAAGTTTTATCCCAATCAAAATAAAGTACGTTGTTAGGATTTTCAACTCTCAAAAAGAATTGTTGATGTCGGTTATGGTTAATAAGATATCCATGTCTAAATATGGGGTGTATTGCCGAAGTTAGTTGTGACTTAGGTCATTGACGATTACCAAATAGCTTTCAATTATTATTTAAACTTAACAGCGTCCAAAAACCTATAAGAAACGACTAGTCCCGTTCCGGTGTTCGAAAAAAGCCATTTTTTGTTGGACGATGTTATCACACATTCTCTCTATATATTATAAATAAATCATAATGATTTTAGAGAGGAAGAGAGATATGATATTATATATTATACAATAAATACATAGATAATATTTTTAAATTAATGTGATAAAATAATATAAAATAATATATTTATAGAATAATTACATTATATATATATTGATTTATTTATTTTACATTATTTTATATTGGATTTGTCATTATTACTTAAAAATATCTTATATTTATTTTACATTTTATTTTTGCAAATATAATTAATTTTATTTGCTTTGAATAAAAAAGTTTTGCGGGATATTTAATTTATTTACACACATGGAAAAAACTTGGAACTATTACTATATTATTTATCGATTATTTTATTTGTCGATTATATCATTAAATATTGTTGAAGATTATTAATTCAATATATCTTAAGATATAATATAAGTTTAAAAGTAATAAAGCTTCAATGCAAGATTGTTAATAAGCGCGCAAAAGAGATAAACATTGTCAGAGAGAATTATAGTTAGTTGGAAAATATATATCTATTTCATAAATCAAATTATGCGGCCATCGCAGTATTGTAACCGTGCGGAGCGCTTCGCAAGTGTTATGGAATAACTGCTAAAAAATTACCTTCTTTAAAAAAAAAGTGAAAAAAAGGCGCCAGGTGCACGCGCACAAGCGCCTTTTACTATAAAAAAACTCTTATACAAAATAGTGTTATTTCAATAAGTTTTATCCCAATCAAAATAAAGTACGTTGTTAGGATTTTCAACTCTCAAAAAGAATTGTTGATGTCGGTTATGGTTAATAAGATATCCATGTCTAAATATGGGGTGTATTGCCGAAGTTAGCTGTGACTTAGGTCATTGACGATTACCAAATAGCTTTCAATTATTATTTAAACTTAACAGCGTCCAAAAACCTATAAGAAACGACTAGTCCCGTTCCGGTGTTCGAAAAAAGCCATTTTTTGTTGGACGATGTTATCACACATTCTCTCTATATATTATAAATAAATCATAATGATTTTAGAGAGGAAGAGAGATATGATATTATATATTATACAATAAATACATAGATAATATTTTTAAATTAATGTGATAAAATAATATAAAATAATATATTTATAGAATAATTACATTATATATATATTGATTTATTTATTTTACATTATTTTATATTGGATTTGTCATTATTACTTAAAAATATCTTATATTTATTTTACATTTTATTTTTGCAAATATAATTAATTTTATTTGCTTTGAATAAAAAAGTTTTGCGGGATATTTAATTTATTTACACACATGGAAAAAACTTGGAACTATTACTATATTATTTATCGATTATTTTATTTGTCGATTATATCATTAAATATTGTTGAAGATTATTAATTCAATATATCTTAAGATATAATATAAGTTTAAAAGTAATAAAGCTTCAATGCAAGATTGTTAATAAGCGCGCAAAAGAGATAAACATTGTCAGAGAGAATTATAGTTAGTTGGAAAATATATATCTATTTCATAAATCAAATTATGCGGCCATCGCAGTATTGTAACCGTGCGGAGCGCTTCGCAAGTGTTATGGAATAACTGCTAAAAAATTACCTTCTTTAAAAAAAAAGTGAAAAAAAGGCGCCAGGTGCACGCGCACAAGCGCCTTTTACTATAAAAAAACTCTTATACAAAATAGTGTTATTTCAATTTGTTGTAAAAAATTCTTATACAAAATAGTGTTATTTTAATACAAAAACACTATCATATTCAAACTGAAAAACTGTTTTATAAAATAGTTGTTTTCATTTTTTACAAAAATAGTGAGATATATGATAAAAATATTGCGTCAACTAATAAAAATTTGTTACAAAATTTATTTATTATTATATTAAAAATTGTATCTCATAAATTGCAATGTAATTAAAATAGTGGAACATATTTAAGTGAAAACAATTTTTTATTTAAAAAACAAATTTAAGTATAAAATAACTTTTTAATTAGAGAAAAACTTGGCGCTACAAAAATTTAAAATGCAAATAATACGTTAATTAGAATAGCATATGTTTAGTTTAACAGCGCCAAGTTTTTCTCTAATTGAAAAGTTATTTTATACTTAAATTTGTTTTTTTAATAAAAAATGTTTTTCATTAGAATATTTCGAAAATGGCTTTTGAAGTTCATGTTTGTGTATTGAGATACAATATCTTCTACGTATCCTTTACATCGTATTCTTGACACATAATTTGTTCTTTGTCCTTTTAATATTGCCATAACTTCCTCTAATCCATCTGAATCACTGTCAGATTCACTGGAGGTACTTATTTCCACGATAATATGTGCAATATTAGTAATAACTACTGTAGCTTCTTCCATATTTGATCTTTTATACGCAGTACTCAAAACCTCCGTTCCGTTTTTTCTACTTCACAGTACATCACAGAACATTTTTTAAAATGAAACACCTGTATCAGCGTGCTGTAACGACGTCTAGAATCCCTAGAAGTAAGAGTCTGCCGAATGTCGTCCAATTTTTGATTGACTTGATACGAAATGGCGGCACCAATCAGTGATGACGTTTTAAAAAGTCAGCCAATAATTTATGCATACATATGCACGCATTATGCCGGGTACATGTAGTAGTAAGTACAGATGTAGTAGTAAGTGTATATCAATGAGGAAAGAATAACAGGAGTAAGCATTTGGTGTTAAGCGAGCGGATGAAAGTGACTACATATAAGTAAACGGTCGAGATGGCCGCTCAGGAACGAATTGCAGCATGACAGAGATACTGGAAGTACCTCAAAGGCCTGGCAATGCACCATGATCTTACAATTAACACTTATTAATAATATTTTTTTAGCCTAATACTGGCTCTTCCTCTGACTTATTTAGAATCGGTGATCGTGCGCAAAATAAGTGCAGATTGGAACAAGTAAGGCAACAAGTGGCTGTATACGGCCCTGAAAAATGTCAAAAAAGTGGACGATCAAGATGGCTGCGATGACGTACTACCGTTCGCGATAAGTTTACTTCCACTATCGATATGCACTATCGATATGCTCCTGTTATTCTTTCCTCATTGGTGTATATTATAGACATATAGACTGGACTGAGCATTGCGAGATAGACAAACGCGTGCCCGCTGTGGAAAGAGAGGTACTACACATGGGAGGCTTATGTTTGTCTCTTTTCCTAGCATCTCATTGGTGATTTTCTATATGAAGTGGGACAAAATCACCAACTGAAGTGAGGGGGGGGGGATTTAAGGCGGCAGGAGGCACAAACCAAGCATCCATCTCTTCCGTGATAGCGGCGGCACTATCGTATCCGTAGAGCATTTACGTACTCTTCCAGTCCGACAAATAATTGTTAGAAAACAATATTTGCGGACCTGAAAAAATAGAGATACGAGATACGAGTGGCTGAATCGGGAATCGAATCCGAGTCTTTCGCTTTCCGGCCAACTGCTCTTATCGCTATTCAGACCTCACACCTTACGCCACTTTAACATAGTTTATACGACTCCAGAACGATGTTGGAATCTCGCTCAATGAATGCAGTGCTGATTGCCACGGAGAGACGACATACCCAGCACGTCTTCAGAGCGAAAGTCATATGGTCCAGCTGCCAGGGCTAGTTGGTCGCTCATGAGAAAATGCGAAGCCTCTATGGATGATCCTCCTCGAGTAGCCTATCCTAAACTACTACGCTCTTTGACTATATACCTCTGGACTGCTAATGGGTAGCCCAAAAAAATTAAGAAAATAAAAAACGCAATCTCACATAAAAGAATATAAATAATTTTTTATTATAATTTACAATTACTGTCCTTTGAATAATATTATTTTGGTTTTAACTCCAACCAATACTTATTTTTCTCTTCCATATTTCTGCTATTGCGTTTATTAAAAATATATATCTAAAATTAACTAATAACAAATTGAAATATTTTTATAAAATGGAATTGTATATATACAGGAATCGACAAGATTATCAGCGAGTTTCGTTCCTGGGAATGGAATTTCGGCAAGACGCCGAAGTTTAAAGTTATCCGTGCGTTCGATACTTCCGTTCGTAGTAAAATGCATCGCATAATTTTAAGATTGGAGGTACAGAACGGTATCATAATGACCTCGCTCCCTGAATTATTGTCAACCTACTCTCTTCGAGATGCACATCTTTGTTTACATCTGTATAAGTTTCGTGGTACAAGATACAGCCATGAAGTAATAGAAAATATAATTTCCAAGGCAAACCGGTTAATTCACGAGCCATAGCGTACATGATAACAAGTAAGGAGATTTAACGAAGCTACAATAACACAAGATTTCGGATAGCCACATGTCTATTTGAAGTTTTATGGTGTTCATAAATGAAAATAATTGTTAAATTATATACCTTTGCGCCCTAAAAACTGCGCGTGGCTCTTTTGCCTTTTTACTCGGATTTTACTTGAAAATAATTATATACATTATATTATATATGTATCTACATATTACGTATTATATGTATATAGTATTTTATACACATAGGAAAAAATTTAAGTTTTTATTCAGTAATATATTATCATATTAATGCATTGTTCATTTATTAAGAATGTCGCAATAAAACATCATGCCCATGATTCTTTCTGTTGATATCATTGAATATTTATATACATATACATGTATACCAATCAATCGATTGCATTATTATAGTGAGGTAAGCTTACTATATAAATGCAATATGTTTGTTCATTGGAACTTTTGTATTAATTCGCCGATTGGCGTATAAAAGCGATCTAAATTATTTATTTTTATTTTTTATATATTTATTTTTTAGCTGTATTGAAGAAAGGAATTAACATATGTTATTCTACATCTATGCACCAACGTCACTTTATAAATCGATAATATTATAATGTTATCAAGAGACACAGTAGTGTCTCGTGCCAAGTCACACGAAGCAAAGATCGCGCGCAGCAACAGCGAGGCACCCCGATCTATAAGCGAGTCGGATAGTTGAGAGTACCTTAGATTATCAGATCTGAATAACGGCTGAACCGATCGAATTCTTGATAGGCTTAATCGATAGCTTGGGTTTGATTTATATAAGGAAAGTGTCTTTATTTTCGCTTTGCTTCTATAAAGCAGACATCATTTCATTTTCATGAAAAAAAAGCAGACATATTACGAAGTAAATAAAAATTCTATTGCATATGTTGTATACATATATAGCGGTAAAGGAGACGACAATGGTGATGATGATGATGGTGGTGATGTTTCTTAAATGAAAATTTCCATATTTCGACTTTGAGAATATTGATGTTTTTACGTTCGATTAAGTTAAATAATTTGGGAAAAATCGTACATGTACGCTCAAAATGAGAATAAGTATTTTTCCTCGCGAAAAATACCTTGAACAAATTTACATGAACAATTTATATGACGACAGACGATTACGCAAGCGCTCATTTTACTTTTAAATCTCCCCATATTTAAAGTACAATTTTTTCTGAAGCACAAAGTTTTATCTAGCCGCACGAGTCAGAGACTAGATTTGATGATCGCATTGTTTTTTGCGAAAACACGATTAATTAGCATTCAATTAATATATATCACAATATTATTTTTGAGATCTAAGCGCATCACATCTCGAAAATTGCGGATTCTTCTTGCTGAACTTTGCCCAATAATCCGTTATTTTTCTTATTTTTTTATCGAATATTATTTTATTTTATTTATTTTTTTTTTTAAATCGAGTTTTTTTTATCATATAATTTTTTATATTGTTGAATGATAAGAATCATTGTATTACCGCGCTTCATTAAACTTGTATTTAGTAATGGCTTCTGATATTCTATAATTAATATTACGCATATTATGCACAAATATTGTAAAAATTTGAAAATTTGATTAAAAATTTTTAAGAAGTAAAATTTCTATGATTTACCATAGAGCATTGAATTTGAGGTTTTTATTTCAACGGTGGATTTAAAACTGTTTACTCTAATACATCTATGTGTGTGACAAGCTTACATAAAATATTTTTAATGTTTTTTTTTAGGATATATATTTCACATTTAATATTTTAAACATAAGCTGTGTTCAATATATATATATTAAAGCAAGATTTCAGCAATGCTTCGTATCTCTACTAACCGGTAGCTGCAAAAATCGATAATTCCGGGTTTCGAGCGACGTTGTCGCGTGCGGCGTACTCGTTATACCGTATCATAGTAAATTCTATTTTTTGCTAGACATTGCATTTCAAATTACTAACGCAAAATATATCGTATCGCCGTGGGTTAATTTCTCAAGTCAAACTGTAATTAATATTATATGGTTATCTAAAAAAAAAAAAAATAAAACATTGCTAATATTCTAATTAAATTTATTAAAGATTATATATAATAGAATAGTCTTTTACTTTCAATATTCTAAGAAGATTTATAAGATTTAGAAAAAGACCAATTAAACATTCTATTTTATGTTTGAAGACTTTTGAATGTAAATAATTCAATATTATAATTAATTAACTTCTAATTAATTAAAACAAATTGGTATACGATATCTAAATATATTTCATCAGACCATCAATAAACATTTCCGACATGTCACAAAGCATTGTAACAAACTTTCTTTAAATATGCATATAAATACAATTTTATTCTATCGGTTTACCAGAAAAAAATGAAAATATAAAGAAAAATAGAAAGATGGGAAAAAATAAAAAATTTGAAAGATAAAAAGAAATGTTTATTTAATACTTTGATGACGTATGCCGTGATATATGTATAGTCAGGAAAGAAATAAAGAAAAAAATATTTTAAATGAAAAGTTTAATAATCAATTAAACTCATTTTGCATAATTCATTGAGATTGTTAATTAAATCGGATAACACAGATTATTAATATTTATTTCATGATATTTCCATATTTTCATGATATTTACAAACATATTTTGGCTTTAGTGCACAAATTACATATTTATTTAACAGTTACAAAAGAAAGAGAAGAGAGAGGCAGATTAAATTTATGAATTATATGATTAACGAAACGATGAAGCCATCGCGATAAACATTCGCGTATTTTTTGAATCACATCCGTCCAAACAGTGTCAAACTTTTCGCGTTTTGATGTAACGCTGGATATAGTCTACATCTACAACGAACTACAAAAAAACTTAATCTTTATTTTTCCTTCTAAGACGTTATTTTTGGAACTTGGAAATGTCCTTTATATCGCCACGTGCTGTTTTGAAAGTTCTTCGTTCTGCTTCATTCTATTTCCGAATGCAACCGAAAACTTCGCATGAGAAATAAAGATAGTTTTTCTCTCGGTAAGCTTTTCAGATTTTCTTTTTTTTTTTTCGGAACGTTATTGTCTTTTTGCTTAATTCCGTTAACCGGCTTTCATTCTTCAAAATTGCGCAGAAGATGAATGTTTTATCATGTGTGTGATTCTGATTTTAATTTGAAATTTGCTTGACTATTATTATTATAAAAGACAGTATGCAAAGACTTAGCTTTAAATACATTTCAATCTTAAAAAATTATGCAATAGATTATAAGTAGATCGATAAATGATCCGAAATTTAAAGAACACTCAAAATTAAAGTAAAAGTAGGAAAAAGCTATCAATGGAGTAAAATAATCGCAAATTGTATAACATCAAAATTGTTTTCATATTTTTATGTGATCTTTTTTGCTTCTGTTTTTAAGTTTAACACGGATATTCTTTTATATCAATCAGACATTAGTAAGCTTTTGGATTTGGAATTTTTTTTGCTACGTATTTTCCGCTTTACTTCTTATTATATTTTTTTAGCCGAATTATTGCGGTTTATTAAAGCCAATTTACACGGCTTGCGCTATCTCATCTTTATTTATTTAGCTTTAAGTTGACTGAGACTAATGTATTTCTTACTATAATGTGAAGATAAAATTTATGTATGGCCTTCAATCAATTAATTCACGCTACAGTTAAATCTTTTGCTACGCGTGCAAATAATTAATATTTAAGTGTTTTACTGTTGCAATGTTTACGAAGACTGTAACACAAACGAAAATTGTTTACATAGCATTTTATTTGTTACTATTATTTTTATATATAATATTAAACATTTTATATATAATTTGATTATATACGTAACATAAAAAAATAAACTGGAAAATGCAACATATAAATAAATGACATAACACTTCTTTAATATTTTTAAGGTATCGAGATAATGTTCGTTATATGGCACAAACTATCGTGTTTTCTTTATTTTTGAATTTTTTTTTTCGGGAATCGAAATTTGAGCAATTATATTATGTATTAAAAAGCAAATATTATTGCATATATATATTTTTTCAAAGATATATTTTTTTATAAATTGGAATCATAAGAAAAAAATTTGGTGCAATTAAAAATGATGAATAACCTTGTTTCATGTGTCTTCCGAATATGTGTTATATTTCAATAACTTTTTTTATTTCTCAAGTAACGAACGAGTTATTCAAGGATAAGATATATAAATATGAGATTCGTTCTTTATAGAAACGTCAGAAACTTTCAATGAGATCGCACACAATTTCGCACTAAACTTGAGCTGCGTGTTCAGAATGTATAAATCAAAATTGAAGTAAACAGAAATGATTTAGGTTTTGAGACGACACAATTGGCCCGTAACGAACGCGACAACAGATAATTTATTAATAGCATTTTTTGATAGTTTAAGAGCAATAACGGCACGTGTACCGCTTTGTGAAATATTGAAGTTGTGATTACGCTTGGTAACATTCGGAAGAATAGTTGATAAACTCTGGTGAAACGAAATCGACACCAATTTCCTGTATCTGGCAATCATGGCACTTTTATAAAAGCATTACTCTATAATTTCCATTCCACGTTTATTTTTTTCTACAAAACCGGTTCATCAAATGGAAATTAAATGGATTTTAGCAAATCGAAATCATATATATCCTAAAAAACAAAATATTATTTTATATTTTTAATAAAGTCGGTTTTTTAAATACATTTCGATTTAAAATAAGACAATTGAAAAAGTTTGTTATTTTTAGATAAATTAATATATCTAAAATATCTATTACATAAAATGTATGTGAACTGAAATTAATTAAGTCCGAAAGTTTTCTCTTGGTTTAAATTTTGAGATCGAATCCGAAAATTCTTGGTTATGCTAATTATATATATAAGTAAAGTAAATTGTTTCTAATAAAGTGTATTTTATATATATTTTTCAATAATATTGCTTATAATAATAACATTAACAATAGCATACAATAATTTACAAATTTTATCGTATTTTTTAATTAAATTATCATTATTTTTATGTAAATAAAAACATTGTGCATTTATATAAGACAATTGTATATTAACAATAAGAGAGTGTTATCATGCTAGTATACTAGTTTTGATTTTTGTTTATTTACTGTAAAAAGCACTATATGAGATACGAAAAGAGAGAAGAAGTTATGTTTAATATTAAATATTTTGCTTAAATACAATTTTTCTTACTGTATACGCACAGTTATTCACTCTGGTTGTTCCCAAATAAAGCAACTGGATATCAAAGAATGCTATCACGCATATACACACGCACGCATTTATTTTATGACATTCAATTTGTGTGTGATTTTAGCTCGTATGCATGCGTCAATAGGATCGAAGAATTTAATTTTAGAGCTGCATTGCACGAGCTGCATTGAAGAATTCTTATGTGTGACGTAATACGTACACCAACAATTATTGATCACGAAAAAAAAACGTTATTTAATATTTAGAATGTTTAGAACAGAATTTATAATAGGCCAACACAGTGATTGTGCAGCTCATGATAGCAGAGATTAAAAATCTCTGAGTAGAAATATAAAGGGAAATATTTCAACAGCGTAAAAAATGTACACGACATGAATCGTTAATCTTGTTAATGCGTATTTCTACAGAAAATAACAAACAGCTGTTTGCAAATGCAAGAGATAGTATCAGTTGATAGTATCAGATGCAAAATATGGAATAAGTTGTGACGAGATAAATATTTGATAATTGTTGTTAATAATTTTTTCAATAATCACACACTGTAGATGTGAAGTGTATGATTTAAAACAGATAATAATTTAAACCATTGAGTACACACACATATACAAGCGTAAGTTTATGAACATAATTTTTTGGATCGAGCTAAATAAATTAAGCTCTATATAAATTTTGCATATTTAATGAAAAATAAATCGCAATTTATTTTGCGTTTTAAATTGGCATTTTTAACGACACAATTATATTCGTATGAGAATATTAATTATACCTAGACAATAGGATATAATGTCGGAAATTGATGTATTTGGCGTGCATAGGTTTCTGATGCAACTATATCTTGTAGCTTATGATATATGTAGCTTATGATATATGATATCGCATCGCGCTGAGCATAGCCATTCTGATGCATTATGTGACATTAGTATATGTATGATCGAGACCATCTTGTTGATATCTTGGCAAATCTTGGTATGATTTACAAAGCATATGTAAGGACTAATTCCTCTATCACATTCAAAGTTACAGAGTTGTAGAGTACTGTTTCAACTGAATTATCATGTCATACTTGAAATTGTATGACATTCACAAGCCTGTTTCTCCAAACGGAATACGTGAACAATGCATCTGTATCATAGAACAAGGTTTCTATACGTACGTACTTTGTATACTGTTATTCATCGAATATCGAACATTCTGAAAACAATGTCGGGGAAGATGATAGAAGATTCATGCAGAAAGGAAATATGAGCGGATATATTTTAGCGAAATCATGATTTAAGGATGTATATGTCATATGAAACATTGACAAAAGCATGAAAATTTCGTAGACTGTTCTACTATTTCTTCTGAGTATCCGTGCAAAACCTAAGCATAATTCTTTTAACGGTTTGAAAATTATTTAAGTTTAAAGTTAATATTGATTTTTATGGAAAATGGCGTATTGTAGTACTTATTGATTTTGACAAGGAAAAAACATTGCCAACGAAACAAAAATTTTTACTTATATTAAGAAAACTCTAATAAATATTTGTGCTAAACTTGATTTAGATCCACTTTCTCATTTAAAAGTTATTTACTAAAAATTGTAGAAAAATGTTCTCTCTCTCTCTCTCTCTCTCTCTCTCTCTCTCTCTGCAAATTACTCTTTTTTTTTGTTTTTTGTAGTTGATTTCAGGGAGTATTGACGATCAAAAGTTTTTGTCATAAATTAGAATGTAAGATGGTGTCATTGGTTTGACCTTGGATGGCATCGTTAAGGTCAAGTCAAGGACACCTTTAATTTCCTAAATAGAATCCCCTATTTTTTATTGCATATTCTTATAGCTTATGTCGAGAGCTTTCCAAAACACTATAATAAAGTATTTTTTCATTAAGTACTTTTTGAGTTATTTTATAT
>NW_021848854.1:181286-229127 GCF_003651465.1 Formica exsecta | reverse complement strand
TAGAAAGATGGGAAAAAATCAAAAATTTGAAAGAGAAAAAGAAATGTTTATTTAATACTTTGATGACGTATGCCGTGATATATGTATAGTCAGGAAAGAAATAAAGAAAAAAATATTTTAAATGAAAAGTTTAATAATCAATTAAACTCATTTTGCATAATTCATTGAGATTGTTAATTAAATCGGATAACACAGATTATTAATATTTATTTCATGATATTTCCATATTTTCATGATATTTACAAACATATTTTGGCTTTAGTGCACAAATTACATATTTATTTAACAGTTACAAAAGAAAGAGAAGAGAGAGGCAGATTAAATTTATGAATTATATGATTAACGAAACGATGAAGCCGATAAAATAAACATTCGCGTATTTTTTGAATCACATCCGTCCAAACAGTGTCAAACTTTTCGCGTTTTGATGTAACGCTGGATATACATCTACAACACAACGAACTACAAAAAAACTTAATCTTTATTTTTCCTTCTAAGACGTTATTTTTGGAACTTGGAAATGTCCTTTATATCGCCACGTGCTGTTTTGAAAGTTCTTCGTTCTGCTTCATTCTATTTCCGAATGCAACCGAAAACTTCGCATGAGAAATAAAGATAGTTTTTCTCTCGGTAAGCTTTTCAGATTTTCTTTTTTTTTTTTCGGAACGTTATTGTCTTTTTGCTTAATTCCGTTAACCGGCTTTCATTCTTCAAAATTGCGCAGAAGATGAATGTTTTATCATGTGTGTGATTCTGATTTTAATTTGAAATTTGCTTGACTATTATTATTATAAAAGACAGTATGCAAAGACTTAGCTTTAAATACATTTCAATCTTAAAAAATTATGCAATAGATTATAAGTAGATCGATAAATGATCCGAAATTTAAAGAACACTCAAAATTAAAGTAAAAGTAGGAAAAAGCTATCAATGGAGTAAAATAATCGCAAATTGTATAACATCAAAATTGTTTTCATATTTTTATGTGATCTTTTTTGCTTCTGTTTTTAAGTTTAACACGGATATTCTTTTATATCAATCAGACATTAGTAAGCTTTTGGATTTGGAATTTTTTTTGCTACGTATTTTCCGCTTTACTTCTTATTATATTTTTTTAGCCGAATTATTGCGGTTTATTAAAGCCAATTTACACGGCTTGCGCTATCTCATCTTTATTTATTTAGCTTTAAGTTGACTGAGACTAATGTATTTCTTACTATAATGTGAAGATAAAATTTATGTATGGCCTTCAATCAATTAATTCACGCTACAGTTAAATCTTTTGCTACGCGTGCAAATAATTAATATTTAAGTGTTTTACTGTTGCAATGTTTACGAAGACTGTAACACAAACGAAAATTGTTTACATAGCATTTTATTTGTTACTATTATTTTTATATATAATATTAAACATTTTATATATAATTTGATTATATACGTAACATAAAAAAATAAACTGGAAAATGCAACATATAAATAAATGACATAACACTTCTTTAATATTTTTAAGGTATCGAGATAATGTTCGTTATATGGCACAAACTATCGTGTTTTCTTTATTTTTGAATTTTTTTTTTCGGGAATCGAAATTTGAGCAATTATATTATGTATTAAAAAGCAAATATTATTGCATATATATATTTTTTCAAAGATATATTTTTTTATAAATTGGAATCATAAGAAAAAAATTTGGTGCAATTAAAAATGATGAATAACCTTGTTTCATGTGTCTTCCGAATATGTGTTATATTTCAATAACTTTTTTTATTTCTCAAGTAACGAACGAGTTATTCAAGGATAAGATATATAAATATGAGATTCGTTCTTTATAGAAACGTCAGAAACTTTCAATGAGATCGCACACAATTTCGCACTAAACTTGAGCTGCGTGTTCAGAATGTATAAATCAAAATTGAAGTAAACAGAAATGATTTAGGTTTTGAGACGACACAATTGGCCCGTAACGAACGCGACAACAGATAATTTATTAATAGCATTTTTTGATAGTTTAAGAGCAATAACGGCACGTGTACCGCTTTGTGAAATATTGAAGTTGTGATTACGCTTGGTAACATTCGGAAGAATAGTTGATAAACTCTGGTGAAACGAAATCGACACCAATTTCCTGTATCTGGCAATCATGGCACTTCTATAAAAGCATTACTCTATAATTTCCATTCCACGTTTATTTTTTTCTACAAAACCGGTTCATCAAATGGAAATTAAATGGATTTTAGCAAATCGAAATCATATATATCCTAAAAAACAAAATATTATTTTATATTTTTAATAAAGTCGGTTTTTTAAATACATTTCGATTTAAAATAAGACAATTGAAAAAGTTTGTTATTTTTAGATAAATTAATATATCTAAAATATCTATTACATAAAATGTATGTGAACTGAAATTAATTAAGTCCGAAAGTTTTCTCTTGGTTTAAATTTTGAGATCGAATCCGAAAATTCTTGGTTATGCTAATTATATATATAAGTAAAGTAAATTGTTTCTAATAAAGTGTATTTTATATATATTTTTCAATAATATTGCTTATAATAATAACATTAACAATAGCATACAATAATTTACAAATTTTATCGTATTTTTTAATTAAATTATCATTATTTTTATGTAAATAAAAACATTGTGCATTTATATAAGACAATTGTATATTAACAATAAGAGAGTGTTATCATGCTAGTATACTAGTTTTGATTTTTGTTTATTTACTGTAAAAAGCACTATATGAGATACGAAAAGAGAGAAGAAGTTATGTTTAATATTAAATATTTTGCTTAAATACAATTTTTCTTACTGTATACGCACAGTTATTCACTCTGGTTGTTCCCAAATAAAGCAACTGGATATCAAAGAATGCTATCACGCATATACACACGCACGCATTTATTTTATGACATTCAATTTGTGTGTGATTTTAGCTCGTATGCATGCTTCAATAGGATCGAAGAATTTAATTTTAGAGCTGCATTGCACGAGCTGCATTGAAGAATTCTTATGTGTGACGTAATACGTACACCAACAATTATTGATCACGAAAAAAAAACGTTATTTAATATTTAGAATGTTTAGAACAGAATTTATAATAGGCCAACACAGTGATTGTGCAGCTCATGATAGCAGAGATTAAAAATCTCTGAGTAGAAATATAAAGGGAAATATTTCAACAGCGTAAAAAATGTACACGACATGAATCGTTAATCTTGTTAATGCGTATTTCTACAGAAAATAACAAACAGCTGTTTGCAAATGCAAGAGATAGTATCAGTTGATAGTATCAGATGCAAAATATGGAATAAGTTGTGACGAGATAAATATTTGATAATTGTTGTTAATAATTTTTTCAATAATCACACACTGTAGATGTGAAGTGTATGATTTAAAACAGATAATAATTTAAACCATTGAGTACACACACATATACAAGCGTAAGTTTATGAACATAATTTTTTGGATCGAGCTAAATAAATTAAGCTCTATATAAATTTTGCATATTTAATGAAAAATAAATCGCAATTTATTTTGCGTTTTAAATTGGCATTTTTAACGACACAATTATATTCGTATGAGAATATTAATTATACCTAGACAATAGGATATAATGTCGGAAATTGATGTATTTGGCGTGCATAGGTTTCTGATGCAACTATATCTTGTAGCTTATGATATATGTAGCTTATGATATATGATATCGCATCGCGCTGAGCATAGCCATTCTGATGCATTATGTGACATTAGTATATGTATGATCGAGACCATCTTGTTGATATCTTGGCAAATCTTGGTATGATTTACAAAGCATATGTAAGGACTAATTCCTCTATCACATTCAAAGTTACAGAGTTGTAGAGTACTGTTTCAACTGAATTATCATGTCATACTTGAAATTGTATGACATTCACAAGCCTGTTTCTCCAAACGGAATACGTGAACAATGCATCTGTATCATAGAACAAGGTTTCTATACGTACGTACTTTGTATACTGTTATTCATCGAATATCGAACATTCTGAAAACAATGTCGGGGAAGATGATAGAAGATTCATGCAGAAAGGAAATATGAGCGGATATATTTTAGCGAAATCATGATTTAAGGATGTATATGTCATATGAAACATTGACAAAAGCATGAAAATTTCGTAGACTGTTCTACTATTTCTTCTGAGTATCCGTGCAAAACCTAAGCATAATTCTTTTAACGGTTTGAAAATTATTTAAGTTTAAAGTTAATATTGATTTTTATGGAAAATGGCGTATTGTAGTACTTATTGATTTTGACAAGGAAAAAACATTGCCAACGAAACAAAAATTTTTACTTATATTAAGAAAACTCTAATAAATATTTGTGCTAAACTTGATTTAGATCCACTTTCTCATTTAAAAGTTATTTACTAAAAATTGTAGAAAAATGTTCTCTCTCTCTCTCTCTCTCTCTCTCTCTCTCTGCAAATTACTCTTTTTTTTTGTTTTTTGTAGTTGATTTCAGGGAGTATTGACGATCAAAAGTTTTTGTCATAAATTAGAATGTAAGATGGTGTCATTGGTTTGACCTTGGATGGCATCGTTAAGGTCAAGTCAAGGACACCTTTAATTTCCTAAATAGAATCCCCTATTTTTTATTGCATATTCTTATAGCTTATCCCGAGAGCTTTCCAAAACGCTATAATAAAGTATTTTTTTATTAAGTATTTTTTTAGTTATTTTATATTTTAATCTGACATATTCTGATATAAAAAATAAAATATCTCGTAAAATATTTAGTTTTCGATAATCTTACCGTAATACTTTTATACAGAATAATGAGACAAATCAATTAGTAAAAAAAAAAATTGTTTTTAAGAAAAAGTAGGTAATTATTTACAATGTATTTTTTTAAACATTTGTTTTTTTTTTACACTAATTGATTTGTCTCATTATTCTGTATAAAAGTATTACGGTAAGAGACGGCTCTTATCCCGGGACCTATTCAATCAAATAGGGAAGGAGGCCGATCGAGCGCTGCCGAAAACCTGCAACTCTAAACAGGAAAACAACGAATTTGGAAAATTACGGGGCGAGGAACCCGACGATACGGCAATAAGGACAGCCAGGACCGCGAGGATCACAGGACGGCCCTGCGTAACGCGGTAGTACCACAGGTGGCACGATCGCGATTCATCGCGCCGGCGTGTTTCCCGCAGGACTCTTGCTCGGCACTGTTTGGAGAGCTGTACAGGAGGACGCAGGTTTTCTGAGGCGAGAGCGAAAATTATTGGACCGATCAAGGAAAAGCCGAGAGATTCCTGCCGGTGGGACGAGCGTCGTCGACCGATTTTGTTGCCGTTTACTTGTAGATCTAACTAGTAAAAAAAAATTATTGTTTTTAAAAAAAAGTATGTAATTATTTACAATGTATTTTTTTAAACAATTATTTGTTTTTTTCTTTACACTATGACACCATCTTATGTTCCCCTCAAAACCATACAATTTTTGTTCAAAACGTTTTTCTCTAAAATGCTTAGTTTTTGAAAGAAAAGGGGTGTACGGGTGGTCTAGGACACCCTGTATAATCAAGATACAAGATGGTGTTGGTTATATTTTTAGCATAATGTGTATTTTGTATCGTATCGAGGTAACGTGTGTGATCTTTTGTTAAACATAAAGGATGTGTACATTAGTTTACATATGGCGCTTGCCTAGCAACCAAACCACTGTACTAATAAATAATATTATCGAACTCTACTACTAACACTCCCACTAGTTCGTATATTATTTAAAAACATTAACTAAGTAATGTTAAGATCACATCGAAGTTGCGCAAATGTTTCCTTCGGTAGTCCCTTCGTGAAAATGTCTGCCAACTGTTCTTTGCTCGGCACGTATTCAACATTGATGTTCTTCTTTTCGGCATGATCTCGTATCAGGTGATATCGAACGTCGATATGCTTTGTTGAACGATGCAACTCTGGATTCCGTATTAGCTTGATCGCACTCTAATTGTCGACTCGCAGCATCGTTGCACTCTTCTGTTCAGCGTCAATACTTTTCATTAGTTGTCGAAGCCACAAAATCTCCTTTGTTGCATCCGCTGCCGCGATATACTCGGCCCCCGTCGTTGATTGTGCCACCACACTTTGACGTCGACTCATCCAAACGATTGGTCCTCCAGCCAATATTATTGTTAGACCTATTGTTGACTTTCTTGTTTCTTCATTATTGACGTAATCTGCATCACAATATCCGATAAGCTGATTGTTTTCATTGAATCGATAAATGATGCCTTGATCACTGGTTTCTTTAAGGTAACGCAGTATTCTTTTTACTGCCTTCCAATGTTTTATTGATGGATTTGTTAAAAATTTGCTGACATTAGTTACTGCAAACATGATGTCCGGTCTTGATACACAAGCTGCAAACATCAATGAGCCAACTGCTTGCTGATATGGAACTCCTTTCATCAATGCATCCACTTGATCCTCTGGTAGGCATTTCAAGTGCTTGTTTGCCTCAGTCGGCGTTGCTATTGGCTTCGCGTCAGTCATCCTGAACTTTTCGAGCATCCTTTTGATGTACCTGGCTGATCTTGATCGTTCCAGCACTAGAATCCTTCTTGATTTCCATGCCCAAGAAATAAGCAGCGCTACCGATTATCACTTCGAACTCAGATTTTAGAACTTTCAAGACCATGTGAATAGTTGCCCGATTCTTTGCTAGCAACAAACCATCATCGACATACAACGCTAACAGTACTGTCTCGCCATCGATGGATCTACGGTACACGCATCTGTCTGCGCTACTAGCTTTGAATTCGAATCTTGTTAGAAATTCATGAAATTGCTTGTTCCATTGACGTGGCGATTGCTTCAAGCCGTATAAAGATTTCTCGAACTTGACCACGGTATCCTCTTCTGCTGCTCCTTCCGGTAACCGCATGTAGATCTCCTCGTCAAGTTTGCCATTCAAGAATGTAGTCTTGATATCAAATTGTCCAATCTCAAATTTTTCAAGCGCTGCCATGGCCAATAAAGTACGTACGCTTTCATAGCGAAACACCGGTGCAAACGTTTCTGTGCAATCAATGCCTTCTCTTTGACTGTAGCCTCTTGCCATTAGTCGAGCCTTGAATCTTGCAACACTACCAGTCTCATCACGCTTGATCTTGAAGACCCATTTAGACGTAATAGCCTTCCTGCCTTTTGGCAAGGTCGAAATGGTCCATGTTTTGGTTTTCTTGAGCGCTTGTAATTCAGCATCGATTGCTTCTTGCCATTCTCTCGCATTGCTGCTGGCCATGGCC
This sequence comes from Formica exsecta, assembly GCF_003651465.1. Classification (NCBI taxonomy): domain Eukaryota; kingdom Metazoa; phylum Arthropoda; class Insecta; order Hymenoptera; family Formicidae; genus Formica; species Formica exsecta. The sequence goes on along the minus strand of NW_021848854.1, from coordinate 221,835 downwards.
TCCGCATATGTCGACGGTTCTTCAAACTCGATTAGATTTACTTCGAATCTATCTGGTTGATGCAAATTCTTGCGATTTTGCAGCTCATATCGATACTTGTTTGGAGCCATGTTTAACTCTTCGACAGCGATGTCTTGCTCGACTGTAGTATCTTCTTCTACGACAGCTTGTTCGACTTGTTTGACTGCAGTGTCTATTAATTCCTCTTCACTCTCTTCTCGAGCAAACTGTAGCTTCGACGCTTCTTCCAATTCGACTTCACATTTGGTCTCTTCATGGAACTTTACATTCGCTGGCACAACCACCTTCTTCGGATTATTTGGTTCCATTAGCCGATAATTTGTTGACTCACCCTCATAGCCAATCAAAATCATCTTTTGAGCCTTTGGTGTCTACTTGGTCCGCTTAATTTTTGATACATGTACATAAGCAACTGATCCAAATGTGCGAATGTGTGACATCGATATCTTCTTTCCAGACCATTTCTCGTATGGTGTCGAACCTGGACATTGCTTCGTGGATGTGCGATTTAACAAGTAGACAGCAGTCCGTACCGCTTCTGCCCATAGCCGTTTATCAAGACCTTTTGCCACGAGCATCGCCCGCGCACTGTCGTCAATCGTCTGGTTGTCTCTCTCCGCTCGCTTATTCTGTTCCGGTGTATATGGCGCCGTCGGTTCATGTTCGATGCCCTTTAATTCCAAATAAGACAGGAACTCACTGTTCTCGTACTCAAGACCATTGTCGCTTCGAAGAACCTTCACACGTCGCTCCCACTTGTTCTCAAGCAAGGTTACAAACTTCTTGAAAGCTTCGAGTGCCTCATTCTTGTGACGCATGAAGAACACCATCCGGAACCCTGTGGCTTCATTCTTGAATAAAATATCGCTTACCACTATACGATGCCATCGGAAACGGACCGCTGACGTCCGTGTGAATCAACTCGCCTGGTTGATATTCGGCCTTCTTCGTATTGGTTCTAAATGCGTCGACGCGACTTTGCCAGCTCACATGCCTCATATTGTAGCCTGGCCGTTTCTGATACATTAAGACCTTCGAGCATGCCGCGCTTCGACATTTGCTTTATAGCATGAACTCCAACATGTCCTAGCCGTTCGTGCCACGTTTGCAAATTTGCAACGACATTCACTTCAGATAGTTGTCGTTGACACACTCTCATTCGCATGATGAACAAGTTGTTGTCGGTCTTCTTAGCTTCAGTCACCATCTTGCCGTCTCTTTTAAATCTCATCGAGTTTTTGCTGGTCTGACAGGTCACACCCAACTCTCCTGCAGCACCGATGCTGAACAAATTCTTCTTGAATCCAGGTATGAAGAACACTTTCTTCAGAGTCATTGGCTGCCATTTGCCTCCCACTAAACATTCAACTTCGATTTCACCACGACCTTCAATGGACACTTGTTCGCTGTTTGCCAATGAGAATTTTGTTGACACGGATTCAAACTGCGAGAACTATTCTCGTCTTCCTGTAATGTGTGCCGACGCTCCACTATCGGCCAACCATTCATCACCTGTTGTTATAATTGCATTCGCTGATAAGACCATCGCACTGCTGGTCTTCTCTATTGAGTTCTGCTTCGAAGTGCTTTCTCTTTTGGCACTCGGGCACTTAGCCGCCACATGGCCTAGCCCTTCGCAGTTAAAGCAACGGAACGATTCCTTGCTTTTTCTCGGTTCCGACTTCGATGTCCTCTTCTGTTGTGACTTCTTCTTGCTGGCTTCTTGCTTGATATGAAGCTTCCATTTTGGCCGCTGCCAAATCGTCAGCATCCTGAGCAGCTTCCTCGTGTTCCAACATAGCACAAAGTTCGCTTAATTTTTGATCGGTCTCACTCTTGTTGCGCCAAATTGTTGCAACACCACGGTATTTCGTCGGTAATCCTTGCAGCAATTTCGCCATGACTGAGATTTCAGACAACTCATCATCCAAGTCTTTACATCGACGTGCCAAATTCTTAACATTGGCAATATGCTTGGATATCTGCATTCCAGTCTCGTATCGATAGTCATGAAAAGCCTGCGACGCCGCTAGCTTGCTGGTCGGATCCTTCTTCTCATGAACCCGCTGCAATGCTGTCCACATCTCATAGGCACTCTCACAGGTCATAATATGATCTACCTCGGACTCTTCGATGGAGTTACTAATTATTAATTCTGCGATCATATTCTTCGGATTAAATGCGGCCTCTCTTACCGCAAATGCTGCTGCCGTTTCATTCTCAGCTTTAATCGGCTTCTTGTTCTCGGTGACCCACTCTCACACATTGTGGTTTTTCAGATGATGTTCAACATTGAATCGCCACAGCTTGTAGTTGCCGACCCTGAGCCTGGCCGCTGCTCGGAACTTGACGATGCTGTTGGACATTGTCGTACACGATTACCGCTAACTGCACACTTACACTAACACAAAATAACGACGACACTCTTTTCGCACTGCTCGAGCGTTGATTTCACGAATTCGCAATTAAATTGCGAATCTCGTCACTATCACTTACAACACTTAATCGCAGTGGAAGCGTGCTGGGCCCATAACCTGTTGGTCATATTTTTAGCAGAATGTGTATTTTGTATCGTATCGAGATAACGTGTGTGATCTTTTGTTAAACATAAAGAATGTGTACATTAGTTTACATATGGCGCTTGCCTAGCAACCAAATCACTGTACTAATAAATAATATTATCGAACTTTACTACTAACAGATGGATTGGTCAGACAGTTTATAGCATAGCACAAGCGTAATATATTTTAAATTTAATTATAGTAACTTTTTTTAAAAAAGAATGTACAAATAAATATTATATCAATCAAAGAAATAAAATAGTTGCTTTTTATAATTTAGAAATATAATAGATATATTTATTTTATCTGACTGCTCGTAAACAGAAATAAGATAATATATAATACATAAAAAAACAAATGATATAGCTGCTATAAAATTACCTTTTTTAAAAAAAAGTGAGAAAAAGGCGCCAAGTATACGCGCACAAGCATCTTTTGCTATAAAAAACTCTTATACAAAATAGTGTTATTTCAATTTGTTGTGAAAAATTCTTATGCAAAATAGTGTTATTTTAATACAAAAACACTATCATATTCAAACTAAAAACTGTTTTACAAAATAGTTGTTGTCATTTTCTACAAAAATAGTGAAATATATGATAAAAATAATGCGCCAACTAATAAAAATTTATGTTACAAGATTTATTTATTATTATTTCTAATATTAAAAATTGTATCTCATAAATTGCAATGTAATTAAAATAGTGGAACACATTTAAGTGAAAAAGATTGTTTATTAAAGAAAATAAATTTAAGTATAAAATAACTTTTTAATTAGAGAAAAACTTGGCGCCGCAAAAATTTAAAATGTTAATAATACATTAATTAGATTAACATATGTTCAGTTTAGCAGCGCTAAGTTTTTCTCTAATTAAAAAGTTATACTTAAATTTGTTTTTTTAATAAAAAATTTTCTTCACTTAAATATGTTCCACTATTTTAATTACATTGCAATTTATGAGATACAATTTTTAATATTACAAATAATAATAAATAAATTTTGTAATATAAATTTTTATTAGTTGGCGCAATATTTTTATCATATATCTCACTATTTTTTTAGAAAATGACAACTATTTAGTAAAACAGTTTTTTAGTTTAAATATTGTAGTATCATGGATGCTGTGTGAGAGTAGTTTCTTTCATTCGCATATCTCGAGCTTGATTACCTTGATCCCACAAATTTGGGGGCTCGTCCGGGTTCGAGGGTCCGAGATTCAAGTTTCAAGATCGAGGGTCCGAAGGATTGATCGAAGTTTTACACGCGCGTCGCGAGAAGACGAAGGGACAATATTACGACGCAGAGTGAGTTTTCGCAGTAGAGAACGAATAAAATCGAACAGGCTGAGTGCTGAGTGACTGAGTGTCGAAGAAACAATCAAGCGCATTAGCTGAGTGCGAAAGTGCTTAAAAGACGTAAAAAAGGGGAGACGTTAAGAAAAACGCATGGAGCGCCGTTTTGCCGCCATATTGCAGACGCCGCGTGGTACGCGGGTGAAACAAAGGGGGCGCTAGGAAGAACATGTGGAGCGCTGCTTTTGCCGCCATATTGGTGATCCCGCGAGAGTGCGCAGAGAAAAAAGGACGCGAGGACGAAGGGCTGAATTCGCATGAGAAACGACGGAGACGAATTCCTGAAGTTGGAAAAACGGAAGCATTATCGAGAATTGGCCACAGCAGCTGAGTGCGTAGGCTAGTCAATTTTCTCGATAGCGGTAGTGTATACATACCGGGTGGCCATACGGACTGAGTGTCGGTACTGTGTGTCGCGGGAAAGCGCGCGGTGCTAACTTCTCTTTTTTAGAAAACGAGACGCAGTAGAAAGACATCATAGCGAACGAGGAACGATTCGACGTGGGTAATCTGTTGGCAGACGAACTTCGAACGAAGTTGGAAGAGCGAGGACTCCCAACAACGGGTAGTAAGACGGTTCTACGAGAACGACTAAGGGGTGCGTTAGAGGAAGACAATCCCGACGATAATGAGGAAGCAGCTGAAGATATAGATTCGTTAACCATAGCACAGTTAAAAGACCGATTGCGTAACCTTGATCTAAAGGTAAGTGGCAGTAAGAAGTACTACGTGCCAGATTGAAAGCTGTGCTAGGCACGAACGAAGAAAGCGATGAGGAAGAAAACGAATCAGTTTCTGATCATGACACTACGAGAGTTTTGCAGCAAGCATTAACTTTCAAGGATGTCGAGGATTCTCTGGAAACCTTCAGCGGTGATGGAAAGCAAAATGTAAAACGGTGGATTAACCATTTCGAAGAGACCGCAGAGCTATGCGCCTGGAAGGATGTTCGGAAAGTAATCTACGCAAAGAGATTATTGCATGGATCAGCCAAGCTGTTTGTGAATTTTGAGAGTTGCGCCAGATCATGGTCACAGCTAAAACAAGCATTGTTGACGGAGTTTGGGAGAACTCTAAATAGCCGTCAAGTGCATAAGGAGCTGAGTGCGGCCAGGAAGAAGCCGTTGGAGACATATCAAGAATACATATATAGGATGCTGGACAGTGCGAGTCACGCAGACATGGAGCTGGAAGCCAAGATCCAGTACATCATAGATGGAATTCAGGATGAAAGCGGTAACAAATCTATTTTATATGGCGCTACTACGATTAAAGAATTACGTAAAAGATTTTCTCAGTATGAAGCTTTATGTATAAATCAGAAGTCTAAATTCAAACAAGCAACTGAAAACAACTCGAAACGATACTCACGCTTCAAGGAGGAAGTACATACGAAGCGATACTATAACTGCGGTGATAAAAAGCATGTGAGTAATGACTGTCCATCGAAGGAAAAGGGGACGAAGTGTTTCAAGTGCGGAGCATTTGGACACATTGCTGTTAAATGCACAAAGGAAGCGAAAGGAAAGACGAGTGGAGAAGCAAAGGAAACTAAGATACGTTGTGATCTGACGAGGACTGGTGACAAAAAGATGTATAAGGTGGTAAACATTTTAGGTACAGACGTAAATACAATATTGGACACTGGGAGCGACTTACATTTAATACGTGCTAGTTTATACGTGGCATTAGGTGCTCCCACACTGGATTCAAAGAAGATCCCATTTGAGAGCGTCGGAACTGGCGGTGGCGTAACATTAGGAAGTTTTACTGCAGATATCAAAATCGATGAAAATCTTTTTGAATGTCAAATACATGTATTGCCTGATAATTACATACCACATGATCTGTTACTAAGAGGAGAGTTATCTGATATGGCTGAAATCCGCATTAAGAGGCGACAAGCTACCGTTATCAAAATCAAGGATGATACTGAAGAGGCTGTCATGAAGGGCACAACTACAATGGTTGGTTGGAAGGAAGTATTGGCTATCAACATTGAGCTTGGTAAATATAAACCCAAAAACGAATTATTGTTGCACCATGTTGCTGAGCCGAGCATAAAGGAGGAATTAAAAAAAATCGTCGACAACTACGAACCTGTAAACACAGAGGGAGCCGGAGTAAAAATGCGAATTGTGCTGAAGGACGAGGCACCAGTATATCAGCATCCACGAAGATTAGCGAATAATGAACAGGTAACGGTCAATACAATCATCGATAAATGGTTAAAAGATGGCATTATCAGACCAAGCGCTTCAGAGTACGCTAGCCCGATAGTGCTAGTCAAAAAGAAAAATGGCGGCACGAGACTCTGTGTCGATTATCGACGGCTAAACAAGAAGATTATCAAAGATAGATATCCGTTACCACTCATCGAAGACCAGCTTGATACATTACAGGATGCATCGGTATTTAGTACGTTAGACTTGAAGGATGGATTTTTCCATGTGGCGATACATGAGGATAGTATTAAGTATACGGCCTTTGTCACCCCAAATGGACATTATGAGTTCCTGAAAGTACCGTTTGGATTGTGTAATTCGCCGGCAGCTTTTCAACGCGATATTAACGCGAAGTTCCGACGACTAATTGATAGCGGAGTTGTACTAGTATACTTAGATGATCTCATTATACCTTCCCGTGACGAAGGTGAAGGTTTACAAAAATTGAAACTTGTTTTAGATACAGCAAGCAGAAACGGAGTAATTATAAACTGGAGCAAATGCGAACTTCTTGGTAAATGTGTGGAATATTTAGGATATATTATTGGAAATGGAACCATCAAGCTTTCTGAGAGGAAGACGGAAGCCGTCAAACGTTTTCCAGTCCCGACGAACGTGAAAATGCTGCAAAGCTTTCTGGGCTTGACAGGTTTTTTCAGGAAATTTATTTTATACTATTCAATGATAGCCAGACCCCTGACGCAACTATTAAAAGACGGAGCAAAATTTGAATTTGGATCAGAACAAGAGCATACTTTCCAATGCTTAAAGACGTCATTGAGTCGAGACCCCGTACTCAAGCTATATCGTACAGGCGCAGAAACGGAACTCCATACGGACGCCTCAAAACTAGGATTTGGAGCTATACTTCTCCAAAAGGATTTGGAGAATGGTTTGTTTCATCCCATCCATTATGCAAGTTGGAAAACATCGAGTGCCGAAGAAAAATACTGCAGTTATGAATTAGAAATTCTTGCTGTGGTTAAGTCTTTGAAGAAGTTTCATTCTTATCTTTTAGGAATTCCTTTCAAGATAGTGACTGACTGTAAAGCTTTCGTGCTTACAATGGAAAAAAAAGATATCTGTGCACGTATTGCTCGTTGGACACTCATGCTGAGTGAATATCAATACACAGTAGAACATCGACCAGGAACGTCAATGAAACATGCAGATGCATTGAGCCGAAATCCCGTGGCGGCTATACTATTTATTCAAGATAATGACGAGGACATAATTATGAAGATTCAAAGAGCACAACAAGATGACCCCGAAATTAAGAAGCTGATGGATAACGTACAAAACGAAACAGTGGCAGGTTTCGTTATCAGTCGGGGAATTCTACACGAAGAATGTGATGGCGATGCTCTGTTGGTCATTCCCAAATCGATGCAGTATAATGTCATCAGAGAAGCACACAAGAGAGGACATTTCGGTTGGCAAAAGACCGAACACGTGATTCGAAAGGAATTTTGGTTCAAGCAGATGCGATCCAAGATTCAGAAAGTTATTAACAATTGCATAAAATGTGTCCTCGTTGAAAGGAAAAAGGGGAAACCAGAAGGACTATTGTCATCTATAGATAAGGTTGATACACCACTGGATACATATCACGTGGACCATCTAGGACCTATACCATCATCAAGAAAAAGTTACAAACATATTTTTGTCGTAATAGATGCTTTTACGAAGTTTGTATGGCTCTATCCCACCAGATCCACCACCACAGACGAAGTTCTCACAAGGCTAAAGAAGCAAGCTACAATATTCGGAAATCCCAGACGTATCATATCAGACCGAGGTACGGTGTTTACATCACATTTGTTTGAAGAATACTGCAAGGAACAAGGAATTAGACACGTTTTAATAACGACAGGAGTACCTCGTGGAAATGGACAAGTTGAGAGAATAAACCGAATAATTATCCCGATCCTGACGAAGATGTCCATAAAAAAACCGGAAGAATGGTACAAGCACGTTGACATAGTGCAGCAATATATCAATTCATCATACAACCGAGCTATTAAGACCACTCCTTTCGAGCTGATTGGGAAATCCATGTTTTTGAAAGAAGACCTACATTTCCGAGAAATAATGGAAGCAGAACTGATACAGCGTTTTAAACAAGAACGCTGTGAGCTCCGTGATCAAGCCATGGAAAATATCAAGCAGATACAGGAAAGTAATAGAAGAACCTACAATCGAAGACGCAAAGCTGCTGCTAATTACAAAATCGGAGACTTGATAGCAATTCAAAGAACTCAGACTGGACCAGGCCAGAAATTGCATCCTAAATTCTTTGGGCCTTACGAAATAACATCTGTATTAAGAAATAATCGCTATTTGGTGCGAAAGTCAGGTGAGCATGAGGGGCCAAACCGGACGAGTACATCAGCGGATTACATGAAGCTTTGGCCTAATTACCAGAATTTGGAAACAGATTCAGAATACAGCTCAGACCTAGATGAAGACGACATTTATGAGAGCATCGAGGGCGATGCTCCTTGCAGAATGGCCGAGTGTAGTATCATGGATGCTGTGTGAGAGAAAGAGAGTAGCGTGTGTATGAGAGAGAAAGAGGAGCATGTGTGTGAGAGAGAGAGAAAGAGAGAAAGAGAGAGAAAGTGAGACAAGAGAGTGTAAGACAAAAGAGGAAAGACAAGAGAGTGAGAGATAAAGAGAGAGAGGACAGGCAGTGAGTCGTGACGCGTGAACGTGTAAGGAAGCCAAAGACCTAAGCCAAAGATTTCTTATATAATAAAGTTAATAGTTTCTTTCATTCGCATATCTCGAGCTTGATTACCTTGATCCCACAATATGATAGTGTTTTTGTATTGAAATAACACTATTTTGTATAAGAATTTTCACAACAAATTGAAATAACACTATTTTGTATAAGAATTTTCACAACAAATTGAAATAACACTATTTTGTATAAGAATTTTCACAACAAATTGAAATAACACTATTTTGTATAAGAATTTTCACAACAAATTGAAATAACACTATTTTGTATAAGAATTTTCACAACAAATTGAAATAACACTATTTTGTATAAGAGTTTTTTATAGCAATATATATTAAGCTGATGACGACAATGGTTATCAAATAGCAGTAACAATAATGTTAAAAACAAAATTAATAACGCTTGCAAGTTGATATATAGCAATGAAGATAATATTCAACATCAGCTTGATATATGGCATATAGCGCATGATATGGTGCAAGTATCGAGCAAGCTACTAAGAAAGTTTATAAAGACAGACGCATACATCGCACTAGACATTGCGAGATAAGAAACGGTCTGTTGGTCATTCCCAAATCGATGCAGTATAATGTCATCAGAGAAGCACACAAGAGAGGACATTTCGGTTGGCAAAAGACCGAACACGTGATTCGAAAGGAATTTTGGTTCAAGCAGATGCGATCCAAGATTCAGAAAGTTATTAACAATTGCATAAAATGTGTCCTCGTTGAAAGGAAAAAGGGGAAACCAGAAGGACTATTGTCATCTATAGATAAGGTTGATACACCACTGGATACATATCACGTGGACCATCTAGGAGGACCTATACTATCATCAAGAAAAGGTTACAAACACATTTTTGTCGTAATAGATGCCTTTACGAAGTTTGTATGGCTCTATCCCACCAGATCCACCACCACAAACGAAGTTCTTACAAGGCTAAAGAAGCAAGCTACAATATTCGGAAATCCCAGACGTATCATATCAGACCGAGGTACGGCGTTTACATTACATTTGTTTGAAGAATACTGCAAGGAACAAGGAATTAGACACGTTTTAATAACGACAGGAGTACCTCGTGGAAATGGATAAGTTGAGAGAATAAACCGAATAATTATCCCGATCCTGACGAAGATGTCCATAGGAAAACCGGAAGAATGGTACAAGCACGTTGACATAGTGCAGCAATATATCAATTCATCATACAACCGAACTATTAAGACCACTCCTTTCGAGCTGATTGGGAAATCCATGTTTTTGAAAGAAGACCTACATTTCCGAGAAATAATGGAAGCAGAACTGATACAGCGTTTTAAACAAGAACGCTGTGAGCTCCGTGATCAAGCCATGGAAAATATCAAGCAGATACAGGAAAGTAATAGAAGAACCTACAATCGAAGACGCAAAGCTGCTGCTAATTACAAAATCGGAGACTTGATAGCAATTCAAAGAACTCAGACTGGACCAGGCCAGAAATTGCATCCTAAATTCTTTGGGCCTTACGAAATAACATCTGTATTAAGGCTATTTGGCTATTTGGTGCGAAAGTCAGGTGAGCATGAGGGGCCAAACCGGACGAGTACATCAGCGGATTACATGAAGCTTTGGCCTAAATTTGGAAATTTGGAAACAGATTCAGAATACAGCTCAGACCTAGATGAAGACGACATTTATGAGAGCATCGAGGGCGATGCTCCTTGCAGAATGGCCGAGTGTAGTATCATGGATGCTGTGTGAGAGAAAGAGAGTAGCGTGTGTATGAGAGAGAAAGAGGAGCATGTGTGTGAGAGAGAGAGAAAGAGAGAAAGAGAGAGAAAGTGAGACAAGAGAGTGTAAGACAAAAGAGGAAAGACAAGAGAGTGAGAGATAAAGAGAGAGAGGACAGGCAGTGAGTCGTGACGCGTGAACGTGTAAGGAAGCCAAAGACCTAAGCCAAAGATTTCTTATATAATAAAGTTAATAGTTTCTTTTATTCGCACATATCTCGAGCTTGATTACCTTGATCCCACAATATGATAGTGTTTTTGTATTGAAATAACACTATTTTGTATAAGAAAATGGCCGAGTGTAGTATCATGGATGCTGTGTGAGAGAAAGAGAGTAGCGTGTGTATGAGAGAGAAAGAGGAGCATGTGTGTGAGAGAGAGAGAAAGAGAGAAAGAGAGAGAAAGTGAGACAAGAGAGTGTAAGACAAAAGAGGAAAGACAAGAGAGTGAGAGATAAAGAGAGAGAGGACAGGCAGTGAGTCGTGACGCGTGAACGTGTAAGGAAGCCAAAGACCTAAGCCAAAGATTTCTTATATAATAAAGTTAATAGTTTCTTTTATTCGCATATATCTCGAGCTTGATTACCTTGATCCCACAATATGATAGTGTTTTTGTATTGAAATAACACTATTTTGTATAAGAATTTTCACAACAAATTGAAATAACACTATTTTGTATAAGAGTTTTTTATAGCAATATATATTAAGCTGATGACGACAATGGTTATCAAATAGCAGTAACAATAATGTTAAAAACAAAATTAATAACGCTTGCAAGTTGATATATAGCAATGAAGATAATATTCAACATCAGCTTGATATATGGCATATAGCGCATGATATGGTGCAAGTATCGAGCAAGCTACTAAGAAAGTTTATAAAGACAGACGCATACATCGCACTAGACATTGCGAGATAAGAAACGGGTGGACTTGTCTGCGGATATATCATTTGCAAGATATCGCCTAAAGTTGTCCGCGAACTCTTCAAAAGTTAGCGTAAGGTATGAAATAAGTTTTCTCTTTCTAGTTCGTTTCGTGATCGCGCGACACGCGAGCAGATCTTTTTTTGCTTTTGAAACACCCACGGATCATTATCCACGATGATCTTAATTTCTTCTTACGCGCCAAGGTTCTCACAACTGAGCTTATGTTAACTACGCCGCGCGGTTTCGAGCGACACGCGAATCTAATAACGCCAAGTGTAGCACAACAACGGTTAACAAAAACTGTTTGTACATGTATATGCGATTTTACAGAGTGCATCAAAAACTGTGCACTTTTCTTTAGCTACAGATCTTTTTATTAAAAAATTGTAAGTTGTCTTTTTTCTCACAACTCTATAATTCTTGATATTTATTCCAAAAAAGTTAAATATATACAATAATTATATATTTACCAATCGGTCAATATATCTATTACAGCATTAAATTTCAAGCACTGGTAATTTTTGCGAGTATGCACGAAAATAAAAATCTGATAAGAAATTCGTAAAGTAGACAATAATAATTTTTAGAATAAAAGTCAGCAATTTATTAAAGAGTTAATATTTTTAAATTTTATAACTTAGGAACCGAGTATTATTTTGAATTAATTGCATTCCAATAACTGCGTACCAGCTGTGCACCATAAAGAGAAGCGTGGCATAAAGTGGCTATTATGATGGTGTAATGAGATTTTAATAATAAAAATAAAATACAATAAAGGACAATTTAGCAAGGAATTAGCCATTATTTGTTATATTGTTTGCGAATAGAGCTTTTTAAAATTAAGTTTTGAAGAAGTTTATATTTCACATTGTTAAATATTTGTATGCAAAATAGCATTGATCGGAGTAATAGAGTGTAATTTAAAATACGAGAAATATTCGTCCAATTATAATTATTATCCAAAAATCTAATTATTATAATTACATTAGTTTACAAATTTCACACTTTTTTTAGTTTCAGGTCAGGTTTTCGAGAAAAACGGGTTTGAAATCCCCCAAAAACGCGTTTTTTACCATTTTTGAAAATTCATAGCAGACGAACCCGATGTGCAAGAGACTTCAAACAGGGCTCAAAGGAAAGCTTGAACATTATACTTTAATATAAAAATATCGAATCTTTTATCGTAGATACAATCGAACCTCAGGTGCGCTTTGTTTTTAGATATAGTCGCACTGTATCAAATAGAACAATTGTCCCATGCAGTCCGATTGCAAGTAAAAGATTCGATATTTTTATATTAAAGTACAATGTTCAAGCTTTCATTTGAGTCCTGTCTGAAGTCTCTTGCATATCGGGTGCTTCTGCTATGAATTTTCAAAGATGATAAAAAACACGTTTTTTAGGAGTTTTAACCCCGTTTCTCTCGAAAACCTGGTCTGATAAAAATTTTTTGATAGCAGATTTCTGCTCAGCATTTAAAATTACTCTAGAAACAGTGTTCAAATGCTCTGGCACAAGACCTTGTAAACTAGTGTTATTAATAGTATAATTATTATAATTATAATATTAATTTATTTTAAACGTTTCTTAAGTTTATAGAACCGCGGAATTTTTTTTATGTTGTACTACAATATAATTTTAATTATTACTATATATAAAATTTACCAACTAAAATTAATTAATATAATAATATCTCTCTTTTTCTCTCTTACATATACATATATCTATATATAGAATCGTATTACTTTTAATTAAAAGTCAATTTTTGTATTAGCTATTTAAGATTGAATGTATAGTAGAGTGTCGTACACTACAGTATATATATATCGTAATTATAGTGTAATGCATACGATATCTTAAATATAAATTTCGTAAAAGCAAGATTTAATTGAAATTAATTAAAGCTAAGATAATTTATCTAAATAAGAATTATATAAATGTCTTAAGATTTTTTAAAAATTTGTTTAATTTCGCTTTGATGAGAGCTAAAGGAATTACTTCGGCTTTTAAGATTGTTTGCATGTCTGTATATAAAACGATATTTTTTAAAGCGGCAGCCAATGTATCATTTTTAAGATCCTGCTTTTTAAGACCTATACTCTTCTTCCATGATGTCATTATGCTTGCAGAAGATTGTTAACAATAAATTGGATGATCATCATAAAAAGATAGTGAATGAAGTGATCAGGTAAAAAAGAGTGAAATGAGATTATATTATAATGTGCTCTACTTAATGTAATATGATAACATGCTATTGAGTAATTTCCCTTTGATCAGCAGTAAAAATAATATTATTTTATCAAATCGTACATAATTAAAAATTACTTAAGTTATTAATAAGACCAAGTTATTAAAAACACAAAATCACTTTTGCAAAAAGATGTTATTATTTAAATTTTTTATGAGGGTTAAGAAAACGAAAGAGGAAAAGAAATCGTGAACAGTTTCTTTTAAAATTGATAGAGACATTATGAGAAAAATACACACACAGTTGTAACATACTTTTATATGTATGTTTATCGAGTTAAACTTTTTTTTTACGTTCTATATTATTCCATGACAACTGTTCTTGAACGAAATTGTAATTCGAATATAGTACAGGTATAATAAATTTGCGGATTTTATTTCGAGATTGAAAAATGTAAAAGGTCGTAGTGTGCGCGACTTTCTCGTTGCAGTACATTGCTTTGTGGTAATAATTAAGATACGTATCGAATTTATTCACGTGTGTTTCCAGAGACATTTAATCGTACAAAACATACAAAATAGAAACGTATAATTTTGACAACACAATAGATTAAAATATGCGCCAACATGATTCTAATGTTTTCAAGTAAAATAAAAAATAACTAAACAATACACTTTTTTTTATTTTTTTTTATTTTATTTTTTTTTTTTTTTTGCTAGAGATATCCGCAAATTATTTTTATCGGAAATTCCTGATTTGACAAAAATAGCGGAATAAAAATAGAGCGAAATGACAAAATGGCATTTATTCTGTTTTATCGGAATGTGTCGTTATTGCAAGTATAATTAAAATCCAGAAATTCTGGATTGCTTATTATACTATCCAACAAAAAAACGTAAAGGTCATACATTATAACATTCTTCAACGTTATCATTAACGTATCCGCAACGTGCACGGCGTGCAATAACGATCGCGATAACGAATCAAGTATGCATCGTACGTATCGCACGCCATTTTGGTGGGTATGTTAAAACCTTTAACTGGAGCGAGAGAGAATTTAAGTTACAATGAAAATAATACAAAATTAGAATAATTCTTTTGTTGATAAATTTTGTGACGAGCATTTTACTTTTTATGCTTATTACATTGAATCGAACATTATCTCATTTAATTTTTTCTGTGTTACTGATATCTTAATACTATGACAGAATTTAAAAGAGCTTTGTGAACCCGGTAAAACATCATAGCGAATATGTTAGAGTCTATGATTATATTTATATGGTTTATAATTATATTTTCTTTCTGCTATTTAATTTTAAAATATAATAATGTAAGTTTAATTTTAAAAAACCAGAAGAATATTTTTATGTATTATTGTAGATTCACAAAATTGTCAATACATTGTACATTGTGTTAAAAAATTTTTTCTATAAGAAAAAATAATCTGCAAATTTATTGGAAAATGTCAAAGCTTATTAATATTAGATTGTTCACGTAACAACTTTATTTTGGCTTACGGAGAAAACATGCATATTACGGTATATTGCAAGAAAGCTTGTAGCGATGACGAAGTTGCACGTTACATGCATTCATGTATATCTTTATCGGCGCCCTAATGCTTCATCTGAGCGCGATAAAAAATAGAGGAACATTATATTTAGTTGTTCGAAGGACGCTTGTGTTTCCAACCGGGGTTTTTTATTGCTTGTCAAAATACACGATAGCACATTATTCAAATGATCAACGTACCAGGTCGATTATTATGGCTTACTTTTTGCTCTTGTTCATGCATTTGCAACGCGTCTTAGTTTTTACAAACGCGCAAGCGTATAATTTTTTTGACAAGAAATATATTATTGATTTTCGTCCCATTATAATATTGAATAATTTTCATATTAAAGATATAATGTATCTCGCATCACAAATCGTTATATTTGCTACTAGCAATATTTCTCGTATGATACGAAAGTATGATATAAAAGCAAAAAGTAATTACGAGTTTTTACATTATTTATTTTCTCGGAGAAATCTCTTAAAACAAAATTTTTCAGTAAACATTTTATTATCGAAATTATATTTGTCATGAAAGTTTATTTCGCGTGCATTAACTTATAACATCTATTCTTGATATCAAAGTCGATTAATCCGTCATAACTATAAATTTATAATAACTACGTAGGATGCGAATTAACAATTGCGAGCGATTTCGTTTTTGCTCCCGGAAGCAAATCGAGCGATCAACGATTTCCTAAAGCGTAGAGCACGACGTTAAAAATGTTTCTCGAGGTGAATGTGCATTTTATGGACGTTCTTTGTGAAACGTACACATACGTATACATATGTTATACGCAGGCACGTCAGAAATTCGAAGGCGAGGCTTCGTACGAGATTGCATGCTGCTTTTCGTTGACTGAAATATACGGACAAGTGAATAAATTCGATTCGCGCGATACCAGACGATCTTCCTTTCTGAAAAGAGACATTCCTATGTTTTCCTAAAGCTATTTGAAAGGAATATTTTGTCTGCGATAGCTTATTCGTACACGTAGATATATAATATTTGGAGGTACAATTTTTCTACAATAAGAATATGGAAAATTTATCATATATGAATAACAAATGTTAATTTTGGAAACTAGCTTGGTGTGTTCTTTATTATATATACACCCGACATCCTCCCGATTTAAATATTTATAAAAAATATACAATAATGTTACGATGTATTAATCTACGTGAATGTTACACAATTGTTTTATCGATTTGAACTGCATATTTCGATAAATTGTGCATTTTGAGATACAGCATTAGTAACGGAAATGTATTTTTGCGCAGCGATAAAAAAGTTTTTTTTTTTTTATGGCACATTCGACTTTCTACAATTTTCCATTTTCTATGTCAATCGCGACAATACATGCAAACGTGATTTATCTAGTTTTTTGCTTCTGTCTTCCATGGAAAAAAAGAGTCTGTCGTTTCACAGAGTGACCCATTTTACTGAAATATATTGATGTTTCCTTTTTTTAATATAGTCGATTTATAAAGCTATATCCAATTATTCTCGTGCGCAGAAACAGAAATTTGTTTTAAATCCCGTGTGAAAACAAATATCCTCTTTCTTCCTGCCGAATTTAACTTTTTTTTTTCTATATTTTATCACGCTTAATCTTTTGTGTGACATGTACTAATTTTTTTTAAATTAAATAATTTTGGCAGCGGATGCTAAAGTAATGTACAAAGTTAAATTAATTAAGTAATGTACTAATTAAATTAATTGATTTATTTGTGTTTATTGATTTGTTTATTGATTTTTTAAGGTAAAGTTTATATATGTATATACAAATGATTGTGCCACATGTGTGTGTGTGTGAATGTTATTAATAACATTCTATATATATATATATATAGTTTTTCTTGGATTAAAATGATCGAAAAAGCGTTTATTAATATTTTTATTTTTTCCAATAACACAACTTCTCAAAATGTACGAGATTTAATTCTTTCGATGTTTGTCGATTTATTGCGGCAAATTTTTCTTAAATAATTAAAAACGAAATTATATATCAAACAGATATATATACAGAAATACACATAATATGGACATAATATGGACAATCATTTTTATATATAAATTATATATAGATGTCAAAATGGCAATGTAAATTTGTCTAAACTGAACAAAGTTACTTCTGCTGTCTAATATTAGTAACACTAACAAAGTCGTGGTCCGGAACAGGAAGTTTATAAAGATAATTTATTTTAGCAGTTATACCCTGTGTAAGCCAGCACGTGATAAGTAAAATAAGTGTAGTAAACGTAATTTTCTCAGGATGCACTGTTGTTGCACGAGAGTGTATAATTTTCATTTCTTAGATGAAAAAAATGTATTCTAATTAATTATACTTAATATTAAAATATGTGTTTAATCAAATATTCTCTCTTTATCATTTATTTAAAACATTTATAAAAATGGACGAAATGATTTAGACATTGCAATTTTGTTTTATGTAGGAACATATCTTAAATTCATATTTTAACTTCGTATTTTATCCTTGTTTCAAATTAATGGATATTTTAAAAGAATTTTTTTTGAGTCTTAGATGACTATTTCTCTCTCTCTCTCTCTCTCTCTCTCTCTTTAAATCTTTTTAAATCTTTTAAAAATATTTAACGTTATGTAGAATCTTTCTTTCTTAAATGGACGCGCGCTTGAATCTCCGACTTCTTGGAATCTTCGATCCTCAGCAAAAAGATAAACAATTGCTATTCATTTAAACTTTCAGCGCTCTCTGATTCAACTTTTAAACAGTTCCGACTTAAAAGTCATTATTGTCTCAACGTTTTATTAAAACCTTTGTTTCGTAGTTTACCTTTGAAATCTGTCGCTAAAAGATTAGGCGTTAGAAGTGGAATATATCCTGTATAGCTAAAAAATTTGATAACATCCATATTTGTTTTAATTCGATATAATAATATTTAATTCTATTTCTTCATACTAAATATTTCATTATTTTTGTGCATTAAATATCAACACATTATGGTATTTGATTCATCCCATTTGTTATTTAGGAGCTAAGCTTTTGTTAGCTTGAGAACTTGCTCCTTTCAAAATAATCGGCTTCCACAGCCTCATTTTTCCCACTCGAGTAGATGTATCTCGAGTTGCTTGAAATTCAACGTTGCGGCTGGTATTCGCCGCGAAACCGTGTCGTTTCTTTTAAATCGTATCGTACACTTAGAAGCAACCTTCCTCGGCACGTAGTGTGCATTTCTTGCTCCCGTAGCTGTTTCTTCTATGAAAAGTACACACGGGAGCGAATCTCGCAGGAACGAACAGAGCTTTTTCTCTTTGCGCGCACGGTTTTTTGCCGGTTCTGTCTTAGGATATGGAGAGAGATCTGTGCGAAATTCCGTCCCCGTAACGACGAAGATATCGCGGTCGATGTTTTGTTCTGCTCATTTTTCCACAATGCTCGTATTTTAAAGACATTTTTGTTAGACGATTTTTTCGTCGAATGTCTTCGTATTCGTGTGCTTGTCAATTGCAGTAATGGAGTGAAGGAAACTAGAATGGAAAAAGAGCTACAGAGAGAAGTTTCTTTTTGCTTCTTTATGAAGGAAGCTTTGTTTTCGTGATAAAATCTTTTTTCCAGTTTTCGAAAAATCATATTTAAAAAAAATATCTGTTTGCATGTATATATGTATGTACGGAATGTACATTGGTATTGAATTTGGTGAAGGATCGTAAAGGGTTTATTTTTTAATAAAATTTTGAATTTTTTGAGAAATGTCTGTACACGCTGTAACTTTCGCAACTTTTGAGATATCTTCCTCTATGAGGAAGCCAAAATTGAAAAACTTGCTTGCTTTAAAAAGCTTAAGCTTTGTAAGCGAAATATAATGATAAGAAAGCAATGTGCAAGTTTCTAATTTGTACAATTTTCATCTTGTTTTATTTTTGGAATATATTTCCTAAATTTTAAATGTATATGTGTGTTTGTGTTGACCGACTTTTTTGCGATAACAGCGTTTCTATTTAAAAGAATATTTATCGGAATTTATCCAAAATTCAAGATAATGGTATTTAAAGAGATTTGTTAGTATTTTCAGATACCACATAGGTAGGTAAATGCAAGATATACGCAGCAATATATATTTGTATATAAAAGTAAAAGAATTGTCAGTATAAACGCTGATTTTCTTTATTAAATTCCATATAAATATTCCGTTATAAAATATATGGAAAAATAAGAGGACAATTTCCTTAATAACGAGTCAATAAAATAGAAAAAGATTGCATCTCTTGTCAATTCTATATTTGAACAATTTAATAATTTGTTCATAATATCAATAATATTTCAATTGAAGCTGCTTTTTACATCTACGTGATCATTATGAGTTATTTATTGCATTAAAAAATTCGATCGATCAATACCGCGAATGCTTTCTGGCACGACAATATTACAAAATTGCAGATATATTTACGTTGTTTATGCATTTCGTTTACCATGGATGTACGTGTTTCATCTCGAATCGTATCTTTCATGATTGCTAAAAATAGTGATTTTTTTTCATGCGCGAGCAAATTGATGTATAAAACGTGTCGCAGAAGATACATATGCGCATACAATGATACGTTTAGTGTCTTTTTTCGCGAGACGCACAACGTAACGTAAACCCTCTACTTTCCTCTCGTGCACGTCGACGATCATTCGTGCAGAAAATTGAAAAGCCGCACGAAAAGAACGACGCGCGTTCCACTTTTTTGGGCAAACGAATTATAGCTAGATGGAATGAGTGCGATGGATGACAAGATTGCACTATATTCACATAGAATCAATTTAAAGCTGCTGCGCGACGATTTTTAATTGAAAGTAAAAAAATTACCGTGTTTCGGCGCGTGACATTCAAATTTTTTTTTTTTTTTGCTTTGTTGCAAATTAATTAGTTGTCTCATTTCCATTCACTATAAAAGAATAATATTTTTTATTGAATAAATCGCCGATTAATATATCCAATTTTGATCAGATTAATTGAAAAACAATTTTTGCTTACGTAGTTCATATTTTTATCGTGTAAATGTAATCACGCGTCGTTAAAATATTATTCATCTACTGTGATATAGAGTAATGATTGGAATCTATAATTCTTGGTATTCTGCGATTTTCATGACGTTCATTTAATAGCTATGATTGATTTTTACTATTATTGTGTATAATCGTACAAATACGTACTTAACAAGCAGTTTTTAGAAATGATAGAAATAATCGGATGAAACGAGGAATGTATTGGAGTTATTATGAATGTAATTCGGTTATATATTAACCTGATAAATTATATTTATATGTCACAAAACATATTTTGTATATTAATTACGATATTAGTTTGACCTTTTAATTTAAAACGGTAATTGTGATTTTTGTACAATTTCTAATCTGGAAAAATCAAATAAATATAAATTTTTCTATAAATTTTTCATGTAATTTAATACTGGAATATCATAACATTATTATTCTTAATTTTATAACATTAGAAGGAAATTAATTTTTTTTTATAAAGATAGTTTTATTCCAGTTTTCTTTTCTTTGAATCTAAATAACTCCCGAACGCATCAACGTATCAACCTCCGGTTTGCACCAAAAATTTTCTTTTATTATGCCCTTTTAAACGATATACTACAATATGGGCGGTCCCATTTGAAATTTTTGATTTGAGGTTTCCCTGGGGCACCTCTTTAGGGTGATAACCCCTCTCCTTAACCCCTTTAAAAGAGTAGCCTCTCGAAATGATGGAACATGTATTTTGTGGTTTTTTATAATTTTGAGCCGTTTCCGAAATATAGGGAGTGGAGACAGACTTTATAGACACCCTGTATAATATTTATCGTAGCGTGACCAGCGCAACGGTTATTGATTCTTGGTTTCTTTCAAAAACTGTGAGCTTGTGGACGAGCGCGTATCGTTCTTCACATAGGTTTGCGCGCATTTGTGTGAATGAAAGCTTGCGTTTCTCTCTTTCCTTGTTGCGGCATCATACTGCGAATGGTACCACATGATGCACACCTGTCTCATGTGACTTCTCTTTGTAGCGATTGTAACGTAGATTCACATCGCATTCAGGACCGACAAAGCGTTAATCGATATTAATTACATCACTCGGTTTCTATCATCCGAATCCATTTTCGGCTCTGTTGACCCGACGCGGAACGAGCAACCGTTTGGCTTTCCGCATGGGATCGCGCAATGGATATCGATGATCGCTTTTTGTTAAAGCGAGATAGATATATTTGCATGGGAATTGTGATATCGCGCCGGGTGTTACGCCAATTCGACTTTCGATGTGACATAACGAAACGTGACGCGTAACAATGCGAGGCTTGAATTCGAGCGACGCGTCGCTTCTATGGGGTACGATATAATGTAAAATAAAATCAAATAAGGCCATATAATATTTATTCAGAAAGCGATATAAATATTTGAAAATTTTTTTTTAAATCGACGGATAATCGCACACACACACACACATATATAGTTTGAAATTGATAAAACTATAAATTACTTTAAAATTGTGCGATAAAACACGCTTTATCAAAATACGACACTAGATATAATTCTCGCGTGTGTGATGATCGTGTGAGATTCATATCAATGGAATTGGATGGTTTTAAAGTTTGCTTTATTGGGAAATTACATTGATTCAAAGTGTATATTAATTTATAGGGTTGGTTATTTCGTTCGCGAAGTCCACGATATTATAATACCGATTTACAATACACATTTATCTTCGTTAGAGTAAAGTCATGGTAAATTCCTCGCTAGTAAGCATCAGCACGGTCATGCGCAAAGTACATAAATGTTTCGATCATTATTTTTCCAGCAGTAGATGTTCATTTGCCTCGTCCAGCATTATACCAGTTGATTAAGTAAAATTAATTTCCCTAGTACAATGTGTACGCAAGGAAGTTTTTTCTTACTCCATACAAATTTTACGCTATTCTGGCAGAAATACAAAAGGAAAAATTAAACTAGTTGGATGCTCACGATATAATAATACGATGCATATGGGTGTGCATATGTTTACACTTATAGTATATTATATATACTATAAGTATATATAATATATTCAATATGGCGGATGTCAAAACTTAAAAAATGTTTATATTGCAATCTAAATATTTGAGTCCACCAATTAGAATTTGACAGTTTCTCTGCAATACACTCCATATTTAACCATGGATATCTTATTAACCATAACCGATACCAAAAATTTCTTTTGAGGGTTGAAAGTCCTAACAATTTTACTTTATTTTGATTGTAATAAAACTTTTCCAGCACATCACATATTGTAGCTATAATATGACGAAGTTCGTGAAAACAGCCCTTTTTTGCAACTTCAATTGCAAATTTCTCAGAATTCTGACATGATGGAGCAATTTCGTGTTCAGCGTCCAAAAACCTATAAGAAACGACTAGTCCCGTTCCGGTGTCCGAAAAAAGTTATTTTTTGTTAAACGGTGTAATGTATCAAGTGGCGAATTTGTCCCACATTTTTACTACTATATTAAAAATCAAAAATAAAAATGCATAAAAACAGGTGTTGAACACATAAGAACACTTGGAAGATGCTCTACTTTTTTGTATCAAAGAAGATACGAAGAATTGCATTGCAATTTCATCGAGTTTCCTCGTCACCAGACCTTCCACATTGTAACCGTTCGGAATATCTGACGCAACGTTCGTCCCTCGTAATCCACCACGATTCTCGTCGCGATACGTAATCTTCGAATGATCTCGTAACTGACGCAGAAATGCGACCGCGGGTATAGCGGTTAAAACGTCGATGTCGCGCGATGCAGCGATATCTAGAGCTGTGCAATCGTTCGACCGTATGCGTGCAACGGTTTACGGTTAGCGGATACCATCACCGCCGCCGTCGACGGCGGAAGAAGTGGTGAAGAACACGGGATAGCCGGTAGGAGGTGCCGAAGAGAGTGGCGGAAGATACGTAACACACTTTACGGGCGCGAACGGATAGAGACGGAAGCGAGGTCGTATATAGACCGGGAAAGAAAGAGAGAGAGAGAGAGGAAAATAGGAGGTGGAAGCTTTCGCGGGCTGCGAGAAAAATCAGAGGGGGCAGCAGGGGTCGGAAAAGGAGAAGGGGCAGTGGAGGCCATGAGGAATCTTACGGCGGTGGGGACGGGTGGCGGCAGCGGCGGCGGCAGCTCGTTCAGCACGCAGGATCAGTCTCGGGGAGAGAGACCTCGCACCGACGTTTTCGCCTCGCTCTAGCTAGTACCTCCGCCGCATTCGTACGTGCTAGAAAACGCGCCGTATCATTGACGATTTTGAGCCGCGGGAGAGAGAGAGAGAGAGAAACGCCGCGGATAACAAAAGGCTCCGGGTTTCACACGTCTCTCTCCGCGACACCGCACTTCTTTCTTTTTTCCTTACTCCAATATCTATCTTCTTCGCCTTGGACGACCCACGCGTTCTGGTGATCGCGTCGGTTGTTGTTGTTCAGTACGGTTAACGAAGGGCCGGCTGAGGGCGAAGGAGAGAGAAGAGAAGCACGAGGGAGACAGGGAGCGAGAGGAGAATCGCGTGCGTCCTCGTTCCGTCCTCTTCGATCGAGTACGCACCCTTCTCGGTCGACGAAGGGAGAAAAGCGAGTACCTACACCGCGTGTAAGGATCATGCCACGCCGCTATCAGCTTAAAGTGACAATCCCGGTGTTGTAGAGAAGCGCGCAAAGGGCTGCAGCAAAAGTAGGAGAAGAAAAGAGAGAAAGAGAGAGAGAGAGAGAGAGAGAAAGAAAAGGAAGAAAACCACTTAAGAAACGCGTTGGCGTTTAAATCACGAAGTAGTACGGCTTGAAGTGCCGACCCTTTTCCTTACGAGGGTACGCATGAGTGTACGACTAATTAGCGAGGGATGCTGGCATAGTGACGAGAAGGGAAAGGGGAATGAGAGTCACCGGCACGACCAGGTCGAAGAGCCAAAGATAAGGGAGATCGTGTGTGTGTGTAGCAGAAAGTATTTCGTATGCGAGTATGTTCGGTGGACCCCCGGGGCGTACTGAGTAGAAGGGAGGTTGCGAAAAAGGCGAAAAATCCCACGATCTTTCCACATCCTTTGTTCCCGGAATTCCCGAGTAGCTGCCTCAAGTTCGCGAACGCTCGAGTATACCTGTGAGGCTGAAGATTCGCTGTCTAAGCGTTTTAGAACCGACGTTTCTCTTGGAATTAGACAAAGCTGGGATATAACGTACGTCTATATAATGTACAATTCTTTTCCTATCGTTGAATTTTCCGAAGTCAGCTCGTGCATTTTACACGCAAGACGAAAGAGGAATAAATAGCTGGAAGGGAATTAGGGTCATTCGATAAGATATCTGGCTTTCTGATCACGTCTCAGACCGCTAATCTCCTGTAAGATTGGTCATTTCGTAGGTCACTCGGGAAGAATTTTATTAAACTAAATCGTACGAGGAACTATGTATTGAGTTCAAAAGCCTTTTGAAATGAATATGATTAATCCGAAACACAATAAACGAAAATAAAGAAATTACTCATATTGCGCTTAAAATTTTGCTTATTATATATATTTGTGTTCTTTTTTAATTTAGATTTCAAGATCCTTTTTTACATTCTTTGATAAACATTTATGATCTGACAATTTATTTGGTAGTAAATACTTTTTCACACCTTCAATGTTTAATTTTAAAATGTGAAAAAAGCATTTGGGATATAGAATGTTTAATATTACATATTAAATATACAAAATTTTACATACATATATATATATATACAAATTTTTTTTAAATAATTTTATATATATATGTATATATGTAAAATTTTATTTAATTATAATAAGAGTAATCAAAGTAATGAAAGTAAGTCCGTCATTTCTGTAATATTAAATATTAGAGTAATTAAACTTGAGATTAGCTCTTTGCAAAAAGAAAATCCAATGATAACTGCTCGAATATTAAGACTTTACGGTCTCTACGGAATTTCAGAGAAACTTGGAATGAGACTCTCGGGAAATTGATTTATCGCGACGTATCTATTTATATATCATGGTAATATGCGAGAAGCTTACACATCAATAAGCAATTTGTTCTTATCTATTTTTATATTATAGATACGGCGACACATATATTGAATCACATATATAGATACGAAGGAAAAAGCTAATACGCGAT
The DNA here is from genome assembly GCF_003651465.1 of Formica exsecta. Taxonomy (NCBI): domain Eukaryota; kingdom Metazoa; phylum Arthropoda; class Insecta; order Hymenoptera; family Formicidae; genus Formica; species Formica exsecta. Next base: position 196,348 of record NW_021848854.1, on the reverse strand, counting down.
ACATCGCGAAATCGATACATCCCCCATCGCGCGGTCTCTCGCTGTATGTAAATAAACAATTCCATCGCCGACCCACATGCCTTGTTAAGGTTAAACGCTAAAAAAGCGGCGTTTTGATTCGGCAGTCGATCCCGGACGGGCGTGTTGTTCCCCGTTGTCGAGCGAAAGCTTGAAATTTTAAACGCCCGTTCTAGATTAAATTCGACCCGTGTATACCGCGGCCGCGCGCAACGTTATCCAACGGCTTTAAGCCGCGCGCTTAAACTTTAAGCACGAATCGGTGGGGGAGAATAATGCAATCGGACGGGTAATGGGTTAAACGCGGCCGAGTACCTTCCTCCCTCCTTCCCCGCCCCCCTTTTTCTCCCTCATTTCTCTCTTTCTCCTCGTGCAGCTGCGGCCCTTTATCGGCCGTCACACATACCGGGACGGTACGATCGATAGCGCGCGAATATATACGCGATATATACGCAAAAAGCCACGGGCCGCTGGTCGAAGCCCCGCGTATATCTCGCAGCGGCGTGAAATTATATATCGTTGCGATGTGTGATCCGCAGGACGCAGGTGAGATAATATGCGCTCGCGAATTGCGCGCGAGGGTGCGCGAGCCAGGAGGGTGCCATCGTGCCGGTTGCAGTAGTGACTTGCGGGCTTGCGGGCGGACACGTTGCGAGCGCAGCTTGACAGCTTACGTTCCATGTGTCGTGAAAGGGCCTGTGCCAACGGCGGCGATCTCGCGGGCACGGTTTTTCGGGCGAACGACGGCTTCTCGTGAGTAATCGGGGGTTTAGCTCGGCTGCTGTGCCAGCTTCTGTCACCTCCTCATCTTCTTTATCGTCATCATCCCGGCGAGGAAGTGCAAACGCGGGGTACAAAACGCTCGCGAGACGAATCGCGAATCCTACGAAAGAGAGAGAAAGAGAGAGTGAACGTTATCGTTTATCTCGAGGGATATACGAAGAGGATATTGCACGAGAGACATTGGTCCGCTGGCGTCGTGGAATAACGCTACTACTGAACCGGTAAGCTTCTTTCGTGCGGTTTATTAACGCCTTGTAATCCTTAGATTTTACGAGAAGAAACGTCGAGATATCTTGGATATTCTCTCTTTATTTTTCTTCTCTACTCTCCCTCTTTCTCCGATAATATGTTCGATCAAAGAGACAGTTGTTTACGAATTCTGAGTAAAAATTGTAAGCAACATATGATAATACATGTTCAATATCATCATTGTAGAAATTTGTATGTTTATTCGTGATGATAGCGATGCGACAATTGACGTAAAATAGACTTTTCCAGAATTGTAACATCGAAAACTGAACTCGTCTAAAGTGTACTTAGACTTTTCGGTTTTGCACTCTTTCTATGCAAGTTGACAGTTTACTTCGCTTTGCGATTTCTTTCAATACATAGCAAATAGTATCAAAATTCGATTCTTTATTTGAGAATCTATCGCTATTACGATAGCATGAAAACATCTATATATACGCTGGTTTATAAATAATTTTGTTGAATCGTAAAGAGGTCGATACGTTTAGATTTCTCTTAAAAAAGATCATAAATATCTTGCAATAATAATAGTATTTATACACTACCGATAGTTTTTTCGCCATTTAGATTCTGCGATAGCACCATTAATAACAAATTTATTATGTTAATTCACAAATGTAATCACTAAACAAGTCGATAATAATATTTGCGGAACAATAAAAGATGAATTAAGAGAAGATAAACACTAGATTAGGGTAAAAACTCGTATATGGAATGACTGGCGTGACTTCGTGGACACTGTACATAAATTCGAAATACGCGGATTCGCGTGCATGGATTAAATATAATCTTCTGGAAGAGTAAATTAGGGAATACGTTCAATTACCTTGAGTATTCGCGTCACGAAAAGTCGAATCATTGCTCGCGTCTTATGTCGCTTTCGTACCGCCATAATGAGACACCCTGTATATACGTTCAATTAGAATTAAGAGCTTTACAACAGCTGCTTCTCCCGGCAAATTAAACGACCGACAGATTAAAACTTCACGCCGTTAATCCCGTGGTCGTTGTTTTACAATGATTAACGTCGTTGTAATAATCGTTTGCTTTTTTAGGTGAAATTTTCATCTGAAATGTTATTCTCTTAGGAAGATTTATAATTAAAGTATAATATCTCTTTGAAACCTAACTATATATTATTTATACAAAATGATACTACAGATGTACTTATATTAATATATTATTTTTTTAGGCAAATATAAAATAGTAACAAAATTGTTTATACTTGCACGTGCATATTTTTGATATTTTTTTACGCGAACATAAATTGACACGAATCGAATAAATTGTGCAAAATAAAATACCAAAGAACTAGATATACTTCGAGACTGGAAAACCTCGCGAAAATACCGCGCATGCATCCTAGCTAAAAAAAATTAAGTCATTTATGATATGATAATGTTGATTAGATAATTTCTTTTAAATAACAATACATGTATTACTATTAATATTATAATTTTATTATTATGTTACATTTGTCGTGAAATTTGTCGTATAATTAATAGAATAGTATTTTTTTTTTTAATATTTTGATATTAAATCTTTAATGCTAGACACACACTTACGTGCAAGAATATTCGATAATAAATAACAAGCAGCTCGTATACTGTTTTCTATTAACACTAAGAAATTGAATTTGTCTTCTATTACTTCTCGGTTTAAATGACGCAACGGACATTTTTGTAAAGCCATTTTTGTACGATAACGCATTTTATGACTTGACGTTTAAATGATTTAACACTCATCTTGTTGCGCATTAACAACGTTTCCCATCGTTCAATTTACCGTCGCCATATCCAACCGCGTCGAAGCCATGAGGCTTTTGAAGTGTCTGCATAATTCATGGTCGATCTCATAGCAGTAACCTCTCTCGTCCATCATCTTTGGCTCGTCGGCCGTTTTCATGTTCATCACAGCACACTTGCGAAGTAAAGCGTGCTCGAGATAACGCTAAATTTTTGCAGAACATTTGAACATATTTATCGTTTCTAAACTGGAATTAAGTTATTTTCAATTGCTTGCCATTTGATTTTAATGATAAATACATTTGATTTTATATGTTTATAAATTATTTTAATGATTTTTAATGATAATGACACAAAACATATGCGATGTTTGTGAATTAAAATAACATATATTTTAAAAATGTAAAAGAACTTTATGATATTTTGAATAATTTAGGACATGTGTGATTTATTTTCTTAATATCTTATGCTTTAAAAAAGTAATAATATAGGAAGTGAATTTATAGAAGTTTTAATAGTCATAAATATAATAATGTCATAAAATAAATAATTTGTTTTGGAATAAGAACTATTTCTTTAAGAAAACAATTTAATTTATATGCCACGGCTTTCAAAGTTTTTTAAAGAACTTTATTTAATTTAAAGAACTTTATTTCTGAGAGTATGAAACTTTTGACATCTTTATTCGTTTGTAACTTGCTGCAATTTTTAACAATTTTCAAAAATATCACATAGATTTTATACCCAGAATATGTTAAAACATATGAGTTAAAAATATGTCTAATAAGAGAAAGACGTGGTAGAATATAAAATTAAAAAATCTGTTTTATATTTATATGAATTGGAACGCATATTCAAGATTCTTTACGCATTTATATGCACGTGCTAGAATTTTTTTTTTAATTTTAATTTTTTGTTATAGTAGACCGCGAATTTAATAGAAGTAGCTACACTAGAAGCAGCTACAGAGATATTTTATTCGCGATGATATGAGTCTAAATAAAGGAGTAAATGCGCATTTATCGATTTTTCAGACTTTTTAAATACGGAGAAGAGCTGCGTTAAAGTCCAGACGTATACGCTGAAAGTAGCGCAAGGTCATGCAACAATAATCTCACAAGTGTAATTTATCTCTTTTATCTTACAAAAAATATTTTATTATAACTTATTAATTAAAGAAACACATGCAATTTCTTAGACGTTTGCATAAAGCTGTAAAAGAAGACCCTAAAAAATTTCAGCAGCTTTTTTGCGTATTTTTATCTCAAATGTATATATAAGACTAGTATTATTATATATATTTTAATATCTTAGATTATATAAAATTTATAGAATTGTAAATATTTATGTTGTTTTTATTATTATTGCATTAAATATATATACTATGTGGTAAATCGATTAAATTAATTACCTATTATAAATTATACAAATTTTTGCAGAACATTTGAACATATTTATTATATATATATATATATGTAAATCACGAAATTTTCGCGAAATGTATTTCGTAAATTATCGAATTAGTGACAAATTTTGATATATGACTAGTTCGTATATTCGAAGTTCGGATCTAGAGGCATTATTATGACGCACAGAGACGTATGTATAATACATACACTGATGAAATCTTCATATAAAACAATGATTACATGCATAGAGAACGAAGCTTTTTTCCTCCTTCAATCAACACGCGGCGCTCGATCGAAAACAATTTGAATAATTCCCTTCGTGCCGACTCACCGGTAACTTCTTAAAAAGACTTTCGATCTTTGTAAATCGTCCCGATGGTCGTTACGGCTAAGTACTCGATCGGTACGAAATTCTCTTTTGTAATCGCTTAAACGATTTCTTTGCACGGGTCTTTGTTGTACGATAATGCTGACACTTAAACTATGGGAATATTAAGGTATTTTACATACGCATAGCTTCATTATTTCATTCTTATCCTGCAATACAATTTTTTTTACTAATTACTACTGATCGACAAAATGAGACCTTTTTTGCCTTAAATTCTATCAAATCGTTTTTTAGCGCTGATTATGAATCTGGTCGTAAAAATGGCATATCGCGTCAAATTTGTGAGAAAATCTCTGTCAAAGTGGCTAAAATAGGTGTTTTTGATACTTTTGCGTTATATCTTTTGATGGAGATGTACTCCAGAAAGCAGCGACAGCTCAAAATAAAACTCAAGACTTATACTTTATGATAAAAATGCCAGAAATCCCAGGCATTTCCCAGGCATCCCAGAAAGGTTTTCCTGAAAAAAAGTGTGGTCAAAGCATAAAAAATATCATTTATCGCAGTGTTCCGCAGTCATATGTCTCCAATTGACGGTTACTAAAATTTCATTATTTCATTCTTATCCTGCAATACAATTTTTTTTACTAATTACTACTGATCGACAAAATGAGACCTTTTTTGCCTTAAATTCTATCAAATCGTTTTTTAGCGCTGATTATGAATCTGGTCGTAAAAATGGCATATCGCGTCAAATTTGTGAGAAAATCTCTGTCAAAGTGGCTAAAATAGGTGTTTTTGATACTTTTGCGTTATATCTTTTGATGGAGATGTACTCCAGAAAGCAGCGACAGCTCAAAATAAAACTCAAGAGTTATACTTTATGATAAAAATGCCAGAAATCCCAGGCATTTCCCAGGCATCCCAGAAAGGTTTTCCTGAAAAAAAGTGGACGAAACATAAAAAATATCATTTATCGCAGTGTTCCGCAGTCATATGTCTCCAATTGACGGTTACTAAAATACTAATGGCAAAAACTACTCTAATTTTGTTCTTAAGTGATAGCGACCACAAAAAACTACACATACCCACTTCCATGATTTGAAACATTTTTCAAAAATTTGATCCGCCATTTTGGATCCTTTATTTTTAATTTTGAAATTTCAACACGTGATTCGTGATGAGTGACCAAGCAAACATACTAACTTTCATGATTAGAATGATATTTAAAAAAATTTTAGTAACGTACAATTGGAGACGTATGACTTAGGGGACACTGCGATAGATGTTTCTTATATTTTGATCACATTTTTTTAGAAAAACCTTTCCTGCCTGAGACTTCTGGTATTTTTATCATAAAGTATAAGTCTTGAGTTTCATTTTGAGCTATCGCTGTGTTCTGGAACACGTCCCCATCGAAAGATATAATTTACGCAAAAGTATCAAAAGCCTATTTTAGCAACTTTGACTGAGATTTTCTCAAAACTTGACATGATACGCTATTTTTACAGCCAGATTTGCAATCAACGCTAAAAAATCTACCAAAAATGACTTCATAGAACTTAAGGCAAATTTGGTGTTGAACAGTATTATCTATACATTATATGCATAACGAAAAATGTTAAATGACGTAACATTTTTACTTGAGTGACACATTTTTTTTATGTATATTAAACTTTCAATGAAAACCGATTCAATTATCATTAATAGTATATTATATCAAAATCGTATGAAGTATGCGTGATTTTATTCTTACGCTATAAAAATAAGATTTTGCTATTTGAAACGTGCGTGACATAAACTGGATATTTTTGTCGTAACACAAATCGAAGATTTCCGTTCTCTTGCTTCGCCGTTTGGTATTGCTGTAATCGCGTGATACAAAAATTGCGAGACAGGATACTCGGTGACCGCCTCGCCGATTTAATAACAGAATGAATGTAGAATCTAGCGCAACCTTGGCTCGCCAATTCGACTTCTATCGTATCTAGATGGATGTTGGCTCGTATCGAACTCTATAGCAGTCACCCTTGACATTCTAAGCCGTTTCTAACTGAATCGTCATCACCAGACACTATTGGGTGTATCATAAGTCAATGATTTTGAATAATTCATTGTATCGAATGTGAGAAGAATAAACGTTTACAAAGCACATGGTGCCGATTACGCAAACGCGACACGTAATTTGGAATGGTGTTTGTATCGAATGTGAGAAGAATAAACGTTTACAAAGCACATGGTGCCGATTACGCAAACGCGACACGTAATTTCGAATGGTGTAATATATATTTCATATATTGGAGAATATATACAATATATAAATACGCAATATTTAACACGATATTATACTCGTGTTTATGATATTTTATAATTTTTTGTAAAATATTACAACTGAAAAGACGTACACATATTATATTATAACTATCTCCAGTCAAGAGAATATGTAATAATGCAATAATATTAAAATATTATAATACAATATTATAAATGATACAAGAAATTGAAATAAAAATATCGAGAAAGCTTGCATATAATTTGTAATTTAACACATTTGTTCGGCACATTCGTAACTTTACAACAAAGGGAAAATTACGAATGATTTATAATAAGATACGAAAGCTTTTAAAAGGGCCGGTTACTTTTTGTTATCAAACGATTTACGGCTAGATTTCTATCCAATCGATAGCGGCATAAAAAGAAACAATTTTTGTTCTCATTTTTCGAGGTGAGCCGTTTCGAAGGATCGATACCAAAACATGTAGCACGACAGCAGGATTTAGTGCGGCCTTGAGCTATTGATCCTACTAACCCCATTGTATGTGGATCTTTCCTTTCGATTTACTTCGACACTACACGTGCGTTCAGTCGACCATATTGAATTCGCTTAATCGTATTCATGCAATAGTAATATCAACGCGCTACAATATATAATCTTTGTATCATGATCGGATAATGACGATCGATTAATCATAATAACGTTCATTTCAAGCGATACCCGTCACGAGTTTAGTGTGACATACGTTCACATGTGCATCGTGTATCTTTAATGAAGATCAGCAGTTTTTGACTCGATTGGTCGATTCAGTTTTGATATTTTATTCTATCTTCTAATCATTGATAAATGTTACCAGCTAAAGAAATTATACGAAAAATTATAGTGGATAATAACATTATTCTTCAAGTCAATTATTTATCATTATATCTAGCATTGCAATTATTCCACAGATTTTATAATGTATAGGTAGACAAACAATCTTTGATATAAATTGTCGTTGACTATTTATAAAATTTGCAGTATTCTTTAGTAGAAGAAGTTGAATGTAACAACGCGAGAATAAAAATATTATCCAAGGATATATCGAATCAAGAAAAGAAGGAGAAGGACGAAAGAAAATTACGGATCGAACGAACAATTTATCACGCACACAGAGACACGGCCAATTGTTTATGATAACGTACATGCTTGAAATAGAAGAATCGAATAAAACTTTTGCGAGGAATTCATGAGAGAGAAAATGATTAATAGCCGCAAGGGATCAGACATCGCAAATAAAATATCTGTCCGGGGTGTCTCTCCCCGGAGGCAGTAAATCCCACTACGCGATCTCTCAAGGATCCGCCTGACGATACGAGGTGTAAGATGAGATTGTATAAAACCTGATAGTCAGAGGCGATGTAACGGTTGATCGTAAATAATAAACGCGGGAAATTTCCTCGGCGAGATGATTGTCTTGGGTCATCGCGAACTTCATGATCCTCTTCGAGGCTGTTACATTCGAAAAGTCAGATAAATCACGGGAAGACGAATGAATGTAGAGCGGGAGCAAGATATAATATGACATTCCCGATCGAGTTGAAATTATTCGCCGAGTCGGAAGAATCGAAAATGAACTCGACGAACATCGAGGAAGGACAATGATGGCGCAGGATCAAGCTTCCAGATGGCCTGTAATCGCATCGACAACTCGGAGTACCTTTCATCACGTTTTCATTCCGGTTTGCGAATAGGTTACTGTCGTAGTAAGCTTTCGCGATTATGCGATGGCTCGTTCTAATCATCGGTTTTATCTCGGTTTAATCTCGCAATCGTGCGAGTACGTTGTACAAATGTCATCGCGCCGTTGCGGTTTCCACTTGTGTTCCAGATCGCCATCTTCGATGTTTCGATGTCAGGGCACGTATGTTAACAACACGAATTGAATACTAAATATATTTGCCGCGGTGTATCTGTTATGCAATGTTACTGGAATTAACGAACGTGTGCGGTGATTTCAATTGCAACACTCGTCCGACTCTTGATTGATTGTGTACGCAATCCAATGTAAACTTATTTCAGTAAAGTGCAGTCATGGAATGTTGAGCTTAATGAGATGATCAATTGATTCTTCTTCTTCTTCTTTCTTTTATGGCTGGTTGGGCATTAGTCGCCCATACACCATTGTTTCTTATGGGTTTGTAGAATATAAGCAAAACTCCTCTAAGAGAGGAGGGAGTCCAAAAAAAGGTCCAGACAAAGGACATACGCAGCACGCAAAAACACGTCCGAACCCGACACGTTGTCAGTCGGAACTATAATGATCAATTGATGTGAATTTAGTCTTGGAAGTTGCAGATATTGTAGATTGAGCTAGCAATTAATCGAGATTGCAACCGTGCTTCTTCTTGTCAAGGAATATTCGAAGATAGTAAAAAATTTCAATACATATGTTGAAAATTTGAAAAGCTGGTACTTTATATTTCCTTTTTTCATTTAAATCTTATAAATTTTATTATGATGTAATCTAATTATGTTACCATAATTATAGATATAATTATTAAGTAATAAAATATTTTTGCATTTTATCTGTTGGGTACAGTATATATCAGCTATACAGTCGAACCTCGCTAACTCGAATTTTAAGGGAACAGAATAATTCGAGTTATCGAATATTTCGAGTTAAGTATATTTCAAGTTATAGAACGAGAAAAAATTTGTCTTATAGAGGTTTCGACGGAATTTAATTTATGATATTAGCACATAAAAATGTACATTGAAATTGTACATAAATAATTCAAAGTTATCGTAAAAAACAGAGTAACAAAATAAAATTTTAATAACTTTAATAACTTTTAAAGAAATGAATTTATATTCATTTATAGAGATACATATATAATTTTTATTTAGTAAAAAAATCTGTGATTTTACCTTGCTTTATGGCTTTAACTGTTTGGAAATCTATAGCGTTTTCAATTTTTATAAGGGCATTAAATATATTATCATCAATATCACTTGCCCATTCAAATTGTTTGTGTTATTCAAGAAGCGTTGCTAACAGCATTACTGATAATGAGACTCGTTATTGTTGTTTGTTTTCCAGATACGAAGGTCGATTCATAATATTGACCTCTATATCTCGAAACAATTCGAGTTATAGAGGGGAATTAAGGCAACTGGTACACGCAAAAAATACTTCGAGTTAATCTTCTATTTTTCTTCGACTTATAGAGGTTTTTTCTAGGGAATGAATAAAAATTCGAATTGTAGAGGTTTTCGAGTTAACGAGATTCGACTGTATTTGTTTACTGTTCTAAAACATTTTCGAATTATTAATTATATTACACATTATTTATTACAAATATTGCTTTTTCCAAGCAAAGCGAAGAAGGCTTAAATTATTCAAATCAATCTAATAGATTCACTTCTTCTACAAGTTTGTTAGCCGGTCTCAACACATTCTAATCTACAAAAATTAATAAGCAATATACATCAAATTAAGATATTAAACAAATATGACAATGAATTAATATTTGTTGTCTTTTTCTTTATTTGAAGTTTCTAGAGAGAAAAATCCCTATCCTTGAAAAAGAATTGTAGTTCCGCGATGTGCTTTAGATCCAACGCTCGTGTTTGCATCTCAGAACGATAATGGCCACGGCACGTATATTTTCTTTCTCAGAAAGCGCGCACGTATCTGGAAAATCTTTTCATAATGCGATGGAATAATGTGCCCGCTAAAATTAATCGTGGTTGGAGTCACTCAAACTGCGGCATGGCAAAAATAAACGTAGTTATAAATGGATATAGAGTGCGGCACCCACGCGGCGATACGTACGATAAAATTTTACCGGCGATGTCGATCTAACAATAATCCCTGACGTCCGTTCTTTCTTGACATTTGATGGTGACGGCTTATTTCCCGGCACCATAAAACATTATACTCCTCTGGAGAGAGAGAACCAATTTCTCACCAAGTAATAGTCTACATTTGAATACACATGTTTATTGCTCTCTCCCAAAGTTCATTCTCCAAAGTCCGCCAAATAAAATCTTTTTATAGTATATGTGTATATAAAGTTGGCGTATCATTTTGTGGTTATTAAATCAAAGAAATTGCCTTACGACAAACTGAGACGCCAAGCTTTACGCAGCATCTTATCCTCTACGTTTGTTATCATTGTTAATTATCGTGAAATTATTGGTAGATTGTTGGATTCGCGGTGCCAGATATACGTACGGCAATTTATCACATTTGCACACAATTGGAAAATTTGTTTTCTTGTTAACAAATATGTCGGTTAAAATTTTTGTGTTAAATATTTAACACATTCATATGTTAATTTAACATCTTGCTGTTATATTAATCGAATTCAAGTGTTGAATTATTTATTAAAACAACTAAAAAAAAACAACGGTAAAAATAACACAATGTGCATTTATTTTTAATTTTGCACAATAGATATGTTCCGTATTATTAATGACAGAACTTATCTGTTAAAATTTACAGAAAAAAATGTTCATTTTATTCTACATAGGAGTGAGAGTGACTACAGACCGTCAATAACATCTTTCCAAGTTATAATTTTATCATTAAAAATATGTTGATTTTACACAAAATTTATTTCAAATTACTTTGAGGTTTGCATTTATTTTGTGTTAAAATATTAAATATAATATTAGTGTCATCATTTAATATATCTATATTATGTTAAATTAACATAAAAATTTGTGTGGACCGTTTGGGATCTGTGATATCTGTTAAATTTAACACAAATTTTTCAACTGTGCAGTATCAATCATACCGTATTATATCAGTGGTATGTTCACTTTACATTCAATGTATTTTTCATGACGGATTTTAAAACGACGGCGCTTTAAAATCCCGTAATTTATATAAATCCTTTAATTTAAATCTTTTAATTTAATTCTACGGCTTACTAGACAGAATTCTATCTTTTTCGGAATCGCTTCAAAAAATACATAAAGCTTTATACGACTCTGAAAAGCTCTGTCGCAAAAACGTAGAACATGCTTGCAAGAGAATGGACATGCAGTATTTACGAATATTCGCGAATATTGCGATTCTTCTCCTCGATCATTCCTATTATTGATCGTGCTAGTACACAGCGTGCAATCAGCGAAAGTAGTGCCCTCGCATAGCAAAAGGAACACTTCTAAAATATAATCTATTGAAGTTTATATTTAAATCGGGCACGAACTTATGCAATCACCTGATATATATACATAGCGAGCAATGCGGATTGTAATTGGAGGCGCTTACTGGACTCTTACCTCTAGCAACGCATTACGATTTCGAGCGCTCATGAATTCGTGTTCTATTTATCCGCGACCGAGGCAAGCAAATGAAATTTTAAAGAGTCGTGAAATTCGCGAAGAGCCAGCATACTATAAGCACACTCTCGAGGATGCTAAAGCGAGCGAGAGCTGAAAGGAGGAAACGGGTTGAAGAGGAAAGATTAACCCATACGTTCAATGATCAATAAAGGGCTGGGGATGATCATAGGTACGCTTACGTCAAAGAATATAATGAAGGAAATATGCGATGGAAAAGTCCTCTTTACCTAAGCGCGCGAGAGCTACGAACAAACTGCACGAATACGAAACGCACGAATCTCTAATGATACGATGAGTCCGCTCTTGAAAGCTCTTTACAGCATTTAAAAATTTTAGATGTTATAAACTAACATGCCTATGCTGTATTACGTATGTGTCCGGACGTTAACTTATTGCATTTTGAATCCTAAAATTTTGCTCCTATTATATGATTTTATACACAGAGAATGTTACTTACCTAAAATGTTTATCTGCAAATTTATAATGAAATGAGTAAAGAGATAATATATGACGGTAATGAGGGATATGGTATATTGAGATAAAACGCATGTAGGTATTTCGTGAAATGTAATCATTAATAACATATTATTTATATAGCATATGTATTTTTAAGGTTTTAAAAAAAATTTTTATATAAATTTTTATTGTTGATTTTCCCGTTTATTTTACACGAATAAATCTTATTGTTAGCTAGAATATTCGTACTCTTTTTCTTTATATTCTCTACGTTTCTGTAATACATGCAGCCGCTGTGATATATATGAACGAATGCAATTTATTTTATATTATGCAATGCATGCATTTACTATGTATACCGAAATATCTTTGAAATGCGCGTAAACTAATCTCCGTGATTGATACCGCGACTGGGAGATATGCCTATATAGGATTGTGTAGCGTGTGCAAAGGATAAAAGTTTGTTGAATTTCCTGCGAGACCTAGTTTCAACTGATTCTCCTCGTCTTTGAGAGTCGTTCTCGTCGTTCTCCCCATCCTGAAAAACGGTTCGCAAACTTGATCGAACTATAATGTCAACCTCGTAAAATACGCTGAAGAAGCCTTAACGACGGGGAAACTAAACTATTCTATCAGAAACGTAAAAACAAGTTGGCAACAATTCGAAAATGGAATAAATATGTGGCTTATATGTATTATGTGTATATATATATATATGTATGTATTGCAGCTCTATATATTTTTTTTAGATGCATATCTCTCTCAGACTAGAAAAAAGTAGAGTAGAAAATATATATTATTTAACATTTTTTATTACATGATTTATTCATTATTTTTCACGAAATAACAAAAACATTTTCCAGAATGTTTTGGTTGTACAATAGTAGCAAAAAACTGTCAAAATAAAAAAAAAACATATTTTTTACGTTTATATTGTTTGAAAAATCAAATAAATAAATCCGGATTATAAAAAGAATTAAAATATCACAAAATAATATGGTTTTTAACGTCTTCGTAAAAGAAAAGTTGTAATTAATATTTTTCCTAATTTATGACAAAAACTTTTGATCGTGAATACTCCCTGAAATTAACAGCAAGAACCAAAGAAAAACGAGTAATTTGCAGAAAGAGAGAGAAAGAGAAAAATAATATTTCTCTATAATTTTTAGTAAATAACTTTTAAACGAATATGTGGATCTAAATCAAGTTTTTCACAAATATTTATTAGAGTTTTCTTAATATATGTGAAAATTTTTATTTTGTTGGCAATGTTTTTTTCTTGTCAAATTTGTCAATAAATGTTACAATGCGATTTTCCATAAGTATCAATACTAACTTTCAATTTAAATAATTCCCAAACCGTTAAAATAATTGTACTCAGGTTTTGTACAAATATTCAGAATATTATTTATCTTTAATATTATTTTTTATATAACCTATATAAGAAAAAGATTTGCTTGTTACCTTATCTCTTGCAATCTAATCCCGAATAAAGTGAAATCAATAAATAATATCCGAATATCAGCGCATGGCTTCATAGAAAATCAGATTTGATCCCCAACATTACGATTTTTCGATGCGAAAATGCCTCAGCGTTTTCGACTCCACAGCTTTCCAACAGCTAGAAAGCCGACTAGCTTGCCACGTATAGATTTATTTCAATTCTGGAGATCACGAATTTACAGAGAAAAGGTTCTTCCAGCCTTGAGGCGATAATTCTTCGTTCTCACATCGAATACTCACCAACGATGTACTTCATTACCTGTGCAAATTTGTCCCTCGAGTCTCGCACGAATAATCGAGCTTCTCGTCGAAATCAGTTAATTATACCGCACGGCCCCTGTCCATTTCATTATTTGATTCGCATATCGCGTGTCTCTAAATAGATAAAGCACGTGATCAATATATTGGCACACGAATGGTTCGATCGATTCGAGATATGCAGCTCGTACGCAAATATGAATGTTCATGAATACTGAGAGAACAATTGGTATGCTTATCATTTTGTTATTCATGAGACTTTCTGATTAAAAGCTGCAATGATATTTTTTATAAGAGTAATTATTTAATAAAAATGTTTAGCAAATAAAAGTCAGAATACACACATACACTATCTTTTGAGATATATTGAAAATATTAATATATGTTATTTAAATATTAGTTTATAGACAATATATACAGGGTGAGTCATTTTAATCAACGCACGCAAATATCTCGTAAAGTAAGCAAGATGGAAAAAAATGTTTTATACAAAAGTTGTAGGGTTCAGAGGGGGACACATGATGAAAATATGGACTTGACCTTGAGTGACCTTTTCAAGGCCAAGTCAATGTGATCGATATTTTCTTAAATGGAACCCCCCATTTTTATTGCATATTCTTATAGCTTATGTCGAGAGCTTTCCAAAACACTATAATAAAGTATTTTTTCATTAAGTACTTTTTGAGTTATTTTATATTTTA
>NW_021848854.1:179136-181246 GCF_003651465.1 Formica exsecta | reverse complement strand
TGGGACAAATCAACAGAGCGTGCGTTGATTAAAATGACTCACCCTGTATATGTAGATAAAAAATTATATATACATACAAAATATATTATATATTTTAAATAAAAATTAGTTTAGAAGAAGTCTCTTCCGGCTCTATCGAGCATTTGCTTTTCTTTCCCATATTTGTTTTGTAACCCACCGGTGTGCTGATTGTAGACAAAATGTTTTATGTATTTTCGCGCGAACAATGCGCCGAGCGAATCGCATGGCAGTGCCATGGAGTATCGAAGTACCTTACCGGGATTTCGTTTTATCGTATGCAAACGTCGAATCTCCGACCGTAGGATAGGGGTTGGGCGACGCGGTAAATCGAAAGTGTGAGGGATGTATGCAAACACCGACAAACTTGGTATCGTGGTCGTGTTGACACGTCCATCGGACAGTCGAAGTCGAGGTGATTCGAACGTACTGTTGAAAGGATTCCATGGTTCGGGTGAAATAGGGGGATACTTAGTGCTTGATTTTCAAATATCCGCAAATCCTCTTACTAATCAATTGTCGTCTAAGATTTAATGCTTCTCATAAAAAATATATCTAGAAGATTAATGTAAAAAATTAAGCAAAAAAATATCGAAAGGATTATTTTATAATAAAAATAAATTTGGATTTTTTTATAAGTGCACTTATTATTTTTTTTATAAATACACTTTAAAATGTGTACGTGTATTAATTTATATTTCCATAAAATCGTTAAATATTCTATTTTATTTTTGTGTCGTGAGAAATTACATTTTAGAAAACAATTAAAAGAGCATTTCTTTCAGGCATTACGGATTTTATGTCACGAATATGACGTAGTTATATTATTTTACAATTGATAGATAGTTGCACTTTCAGGAATATAAGCAAATTTGAGAAAATTTGTTTTAATAATTTGATATAATAAAACATAGCTCTAATAAAGTCATAAAAGCCATAAATTGAAGTTTTAAACATAATTTAGATTTAATTTTTTATTTCTTTATTGAAGATTAAAAAGTTATTCTATGAGTTATCCTTTATCATTATATCATCTAAAGTACATTATATCAGGTCTACCGGAAACTTCTGTCCGTTTTTGGAATAAAACAAAATACAAATTTTTATTACCGTCAATAAACTTTATTAAATAATGTAATTGCCATTATTCGGAGAAGTATTGTCAGCAACTGGATAATTTAAATACAGCAGTCCAAGAAAAGAGGTCGGCGATGTTTAATAGGAAGAACATCATACTGCATCATGATAATGCCAGGCCATATGCTGCTTTGGGGACTCGTCAAAAAATTGCAGAACTAGGCTGGGAAATTCTGTCGCATCCACCATATTCCCCGGACTTAGCACCCTCCGATTATCACTTGTTTTTGTCCTTACAAAATTTTTTGAGAGTCAAAAAATTCAAAAATGAAGAAGATATGAAACAAGCACTGGTTCAATTTTTCGTATCAAAAGCTAAAACATTTTTCGAAAATGGGATATACAAATTGCCCTCACGCTGGCAAGAAATCATTAATAATAATGGCAATTACATTATTTAATAAAGTTTATTGACGGTAATAAAAATTTGTATTTTGTTTAATTCCAAAAACGGACAGAACTTTCCGGTAGACCTAATATCTAAAATAGGATGAGGCAAATTTCATGAAAAGCGAAAAGCTTTTCCGTTATCATAAGCAATTGATGAAGTTGAAAACTTTTTCTCCGACAAGGAATTCGTATCTCGTATTCTTTAACGCGGCCCTCTGACCGTTCGCTATATAATTCCTTCAGGGACAAAAATCACCGGAAACTTCAAAGGTCGGACTCTGTACGGATTCTAAATCGCGCGATGAAAATAGAGGATAACGACGGTGCCGCACTGCGGGCGAAATAGCTGCTCTAGCTGATGAAAAGAAAGAATTCACATCGCGATGTAGGAAACTCACATCTTTATTCTCAGCTTTATGCATGAATTCTTTTTGTGAATTGAACAACACCGCAATGTGCATGAGTTAGAAAAGTTCTAACTGATTCACGTCGTAGTAGGCATCGCAAAAATTACAAGAATTGAAGAAACAAAAAGATTCCAGCAATAATTAAATATATATTATAT
>NW_021848854.1:140098-176960 GCF_003651465.1 Formica exsecta | reverse complement strand
TATATATATATGATAATTATTGAAATGTGTAAATTGTGTTTGGTTGTATTTTGTGTTATATGCCTCTGATGCTGAATATAATGGAAATTCAATTAAGACATATGTGTCTGCTGATCCTTATTTCCTATTAGATATGCATATTAAACTTATAAAGTACACCCAGAAATCAGGATTTTTATGTTTATTCGACAAGGATCAGGATCTGAATACAGATTGAAATTAAATAATATATGCATGGGGATCAACAAAATACGAAGAATGAAACGAATATTAAGTACAAGAGATATATTTATTTTAAATATATATTATATTATATATAATTTATATATTTTTTAAAAAATATGCATGATATATGAATGGGGATGTTTTAAATTAAATGTGACAACATGTGTAAGATTTTTGAATTATATTTTAAGGATTTGTTATGATGGCACAAATTTATAATAAATTAGATATAAATATTTTATAGTAACATAAAATTACTTGATAGGCATATAAAAGATCTAATAAAACATTTTATAAAATCATTTATATGCTTATAAATTGATTTCATGTTACTATAAAATATTTATATCTAATTTATTGTGGATTTGTACCTCCCCCCCCCCCTCTCTTTCTCTCCCGTGACAAATTTTTAAAATATAATTTGAAAATCTTTTTATAACCTTTTTAAATAAGTACTTTAGTTATTTATATCTGTATCATTTCCGTCAAGTTCTGGTTATATAAATGTTTTTTATTTATATTTTACACTACAATAATTTGTTATACATACACATAAAATATTACAAACTTTGTAGATCCATTTTTTATTGTATATGTATTTAATCATTGCCTAAGCAAAAGTTTTGTTTCTTGTCCAACAAATTGAACGCTCGGTATTGAATTAGTAAGATATAATATAGAATAACATCAATCTTTATTAAAAATACATATACACATAAATCTCTTTTTCTTTAAATTTTATTTTCTCCACTGGTATTGTGTATCAGCGATTTTGCACGTACAAAACTTAAGGATGTTTTGACTGTACAATAGTAGCAAAAAACAGTCAACATTAAAACAAAAACATATTTCTTATATTTGGAAATAGTTGTAATTAATATTTTTCCTAATTTATGACAAAAACTTTTAATCGTGAATTCCCTTTGAAATCAATTTGCAAGAAACAAAAAAGAAACAAGTAATTTGCAGAAAAAGAGAGAGAGAGAGAGAGATAATTTTCTATAATTCTTAATAAATAATTTTTACACGAGTAAGTGGATCTAAATTAAGTTTTGCACAAATATTTATTAGAGTTTCCTTAATATATGTGAAAATTTTTATTTCGTTGGCAATGTTTTTTTCTTGTCAAGTTTGTCAATAAATGCTTCAATACGCAATTTTTAATAAGACTCAATACTATTTTTCCAAACCGTTAAGAGAATGTGCTCAGGTTTCGTACAGATACTCAGAAAAAATAGTAGAACAGTCTACGAAATTTTCATGCTTCTGTCAATGTTTTGACATATGACACATACATCCTTAAGCCGCCATCAAAATGAATGCCACGTCGAAAGCTTATTTATGTATGACGAAGACGTCGTTTCGTTTACATTTGTGAGCGAGAAATTAGTTATGCAGATTAACGTAGCAATGTGTGCCTTTCGCGAAAGTTCTTACGGTTTTCACGCGGGTTGCATACAGGTTGTGGATTAGCGTTGCGCTATTACACGTACTAGTCTCGCATTAAAAAAAGTTTGGTCTACTTTTTTACTCACTGATACGAATAATATCTTTTTACGATGTGTACTCACGTAATTCGCGCATGCTTTGAAACGAAAAAATGTCTCGCGTAAACCTGAAGGTTTCATTAATCTTTTACGTTTAGTGTTATGTGACTATAACGTCAAGTTCTGTTCCGATATTTTTTTTTTTCCATAACATGAACAAGAAGAACAAGCAATGCAATTTATTCTGCAGCATGTCTTTATGTTAAATTGAAAAGTAAGATAGGATATATCGAAGATCTGTTACAATATATATCTTTTTACTAAAGAATTACTATATTAATAATTGTATTCTTTAGTTTTTTTATCATCTGCTTTATGCTATATAAAAATATAAAGTGAATCATGAAATGGAGGTTGTTTCTACTTGGTAAGTAGATAACACTTTTAACGGGCAGACTGACTTTCAGATCTCTCGGAGATGCAACTTTGTGCTGATGTGGAAGCAAAGTGGATTTGTTTATTTTATGCAGGTTGCATAATAGATTATTTATGTGGTACGCCACATATATTCTCTCCTCCGTATATTTTATATATAATAGTTATTAGAGATGTCTTTGGTCTTTGATCTACATAATTCAATGCTGCCGTATTGTACATTTTGCTATATCAAATTTATGAATGCGATACGCAATATTTTATGAAAGTATTATGTTTTGAGTTTTCAAATATCACATCTTTAACATCTTCAATTAATTTTACACACATATATTAAGAACACTACTAACAATAAGTGTAGTAATTATAATTAAGACTATTTAATTTCGAATGTGTTATCATACAATACGAATGAATTGTATATGTATGTGTATTTTGTAGAAAAACAATGTCACGCACACATTGAAGATTAATAAAGTAATGCATAATTGTTGAGAATAATGAATCGCATTTTACATTTATCAAGCGCAAGGCCGCTCCTTTTTAATTTCTCTTTATTTCACGCAAACCAGACATTACGATAATTAATTATGAGAGCAGTTTGCGCAATAGCTAACAAGGTATCATGTATTATGTGTGGTTCTGTACTAAAATTTAGTAATCTTATACTTGTAATAGATCATGTTTACACGTGCTATATTTCGTTCAAGACATGTACCGTATATTCCGAGGAGTGTCTCACTAACCAAAAATTTGTACATGTATTGCGAATTACCGGGAATTACCCAAATAATTCCATGTAATCCGCCGTGTAATTCTAAGTATGCGACGTATAAATTTACATTCAAGTTCAACTGTAGAAGACGTACTTTCAGAAAAGTCATTATTTTGAATTTTTTCTTTTGTTTATTGACCCTTTGGTTGGCACTCTTCTTTTTTTAGTTCTTTTTTGGCTTTAAATGACATTTCTCTGGACATCCCTCTTACTCGTAACAATCTATCTGCAGACAGTCGGCCGCATTTTGTATAAAAAAAACCAACATAGTGTCGATTTTCTTACTAACAATACCTTATTTTTAATTTATTTTATTAAATATAAAAAATTATCTTTTTGCGGTTGTTATCTATTTATCTGAAATATTGATAAATAATCATAAATTTGACTCTCAGAGAATTATCCACGCGTATCTATAAGACGTTCTAAAAACGTTATAACGACATTATTTTTATTTTTTAATCTTTTTACGTTTTAATCTTGTCTGGATTATTATTGTTTTATGCTATAGAACTTGCAAATCAATGCGAAGTAATGCGGCGTAATGCAGATACGACGTAATGCGAAATAATGCGTAATTGCAGAAAAGATGTATTGCGACAGTGAGATATCCTTAGGTACGTTTTATTAGTTTTTCTTAAACGTTCTCTTGTACTCTTAGTGATTTAAATCAACATTCTTAATAAAATTAACGAAATATAAGCAGGCTTAATAATTTATATTTTTCGCGATGATCGATTTAGCATAAAATATCGTAGCATACAACATTATGGGAAGGAATAAGAGACGTTTAAAATTTAAAAAGTAAAGAATTAGAAACATTACAAGATACAGCACCGTAATTAGCACACTAACATTTATGCTCGTTACGCAAATTTTTATAAACACATGGATTATTATCGAACACAAGCACAGAATTTTGTGTCTTGTAGTAACAAATTATGGTTTTACACATTCTCTGAAACACTCTGTGTACTATCGACAGCAATTTATGATCGCTATTTAGATAGCGTTAATTATACTTTTTTCGAGATTACAGTATCGCAAAGTTGCATTTATCTATTGATAGCATAATAAGTCTAATGCCATATAAACACCAGTGTTTTCTATACCGCTATAACTATCGGGGTTCTATTATCTTTATCATTACAGGTATAAGCTGTCGCAGTAGAAAACCCTACCTATGGTCAGACGCGTAGCGGCCCCGTCGACGACACGAAACGCTTTTCATGCGTGCGGCCTCGGTGCACATGCACATAGTACAGCTTTTATACATATATTCTTTATGTTTACTACTTGGCGTATTTTCCGCGTGACAGTTGAAACGTTTTATACACGTGTCTCGATTCTCCGGCGTGCTATCGATCCGGTCGCGCGCGACTATTGCTGTCCCGTCAAGAGAAGGAATACCTAGAGAGTATTTCTGATGCGGTTTGAAAAGCAACCCGAGCCTCTTTCATGAATATCAACTTTACAACGAATGCCGCGTCACTGAAAAGTTTCGTGTGGCACAATTTTAGAATGCGGTCTTTATCGTAAAAAATTCAAAATTGTCAACGGTAGATAGAGCGACGTTTCTGTTATTTCAGAACGAATATATTTTTAACTTTATAAAAATTTGAAATTATACGCGTCCAACAAATGCAATTTTTTTATTTAGATTATACGATGTTGTTTGTTAAAATTATAATTCCAATTTTAAATAAGTTATTATAAAATACACTGAGATTTTGTGCGATCTTCATTTTACGCAACATATCATACTATAGGCAGAAGAGTATGTCGTCGTGTGAAATTAAATAAAGTTTGATTTGCGATGACGTCTGCGAAGCGTAACAATTCGCAGTTAACTTTTGAACAGACAGGATCTGTCAATAGATTGTTCGACGTTGAAAGTCAATTTGATTATTATATCGGTTAAATAGCGAAAATTTCTATGAACGTCATGGATATTTATCGATTATTTAAAACTATATTATTCAGCGTTGATTTTAACTGAAAAATTATTAAAATAATTTGAAAATATAAAAAATGATTATATATTTTTTTTCTTCAAATATATAGCAGATTTTGATTTGCGATTATGATCTGCAATATAATCCTACAATTATACAATTTGCACGAATCATATTTCGTTTGTTCGATGATTGATTGATACATTAGACTGTATTTTTATCGAACTTTCACATTTTATCAACTAATATCGATGATAATTAAGCAAACATATTTAGACGAAATAAAATTAATTATCGGTGATTTAAGAATGTATGTGTCATATGTCAAAACATTGACAAAAGCATGAAAATTTCGTAGATTGTTCTATTATTTCTTCTGAGTATGTGCAAAACCTGAGTACAATTCTCTTAACAGCTTAGAAATTATTTAAGTTTAAAGTTAGTATTGATTCTTATGAAAAATCGCATATTGTAGCACTTATTGACAAATTTGACAAGGAAAAAACATTGCCAACAAAATAAAAATTTTCACATATATTAAGAAAACTCTAGTAAATATTTGTGCAAAACTTGATTTAGATCCACTTATTCGCTTAAAAGTTATTTACTCTAAAAATTGTAGAAAAATATTATCTCTCTCTCTCTTTCTCTTTTTGCAAATTACTCGTTTTTCTTTGTTTCTTGCAGTTGATTTCAGGTGGTATTCATGATCAAAAGTTTTTGTCATGAATTAGGAAAAATATTGATTAGAACTATTTTCTTTTACGAAGATGTTAAAAACTATATTATTTTGTGATACTTTAATTATTTTTATAATCCGAATTTATTTATTTAATTTTTCAAACAGTATAAACGAAAAAAATATTTTTTTTTTTTTAATTTTGACAGTTTTTTTTGCTACTATTGTAGCCAAAACATTCTTAATTAACTGGATATTTTTGCACACTCTATACTGGAGAAAAGATTTTTGCTGATAATATAATAGATTCTTCTCTCTCGATAATTACGTTATGATTTAGGAAAATGCCTTTCTACGCATTGGCACAAGTTCGTAATTCATTACGTATTCAGCTTAACACATGTAAGCGTTTAAGCTTGTATTTCACAATCTTGTATTTTCGAAAAAATTGTCAGGATTAGTGCGATTACACACACATTTAGATCATAGCTTCGGGGATTGCATATGCGAATAAATAAATTGCGAAAAAACTTGGGGCATGATTTTGCAACGATAAGCAACTTGATGTATCTGTCACAGTTGGATAGAGTTCGTGTTATTGACAACGTGATTGCTAGCCTTTCAAACTACAAGAGTGCAAAAATGTAAAAGCGTGTTTGCGATACAAATTTTATATTACGTTTTGAAATTTTTAACTGGAC
Source organism: Formica exsecta (assembly GCF_003651465.1). Lineage (NCBI taxonomy): Eukaryota > Metazoa > Arthropoda > Insecta > Hymenoptera > Formicidae > Formica > Formica exsecta. The sequence goes on along the minus strand of NW_021848854.1, from coordinate 170,703 downwards.
GAATTCTTTTTTAAAGGAAATCGATAAAGGGATGCTTTTTTGATTTTTTTTTATTCAGTTATATTCACGAAAATATCTTTGTCTATTTATTGTATCTTTTGTATTAATTATTTCCTCTGTTGTAACAACTTGGTCGATAATTAAGGTTAACGCGCAATTTAGCATGTATAGAAATAGTTTCTCTCTTTACAGCGCAATTACGGGATCGATCAATCTTCCACATTATACATTGCAGATTGCATATTAGCGAGTTTTTTATCGAATTATAAGTATCGATTTAGATGCTCCATCACGCGATGCTACTTGATCAGCGCTAATAACTAAATATCGTTACATCATGATTAGCTCCTGGAAAAACAGTATTCTAAAGACACACACACGCGTGATTTCAGTTATAGCTTCAATTCAAATCTACTAGAATGAAATACTTGAGCCGAATAGTGTCGCGTTATTACACGACGAATACAATCGCCAATGCAGTTATCCGGCCGTTATGGAGATATACGTCCGGGATAGTATATTGTTCTCTCAAATTATCATTTGATATATTAATGGGGCCATTCATGTTGCGCGTATCCACTAGGAACACTTTACGCAAATCCCAGTAGCCGATTACGTGTATCTATATAAAATGTTATTGGAATTAAAATTTGCAATTCAAAGATTGCGCAACAATAGTTTTTTTTTTTTTATCACAAGTTCTTTTTTAATCGTTTTAAACAATTACGTTTTAAATTTGTACTTTGTCACACAAAGAATCTTGTCTGTATATCTGAAAAAAATTTTTTATTCTGGAAACAAACACTAAAATGAAGATTTAAAGTACATTACATAAAATATTGCAATGTTAAAGCGTGTTTTAAATAACATTATTTCTTCTCTATTATTGTCAAGGTGGCATGGCATGATACTTTTTACGATAAATTTAGCGAAATTTTAAGACAACTCTAGAAGAATAAAGAATCCTGCGCAATGATTGTCATACAGATCGCGTATTATCGTCTTGGATACGATCCATCTTTCTATAAAGATGATGCAATCATATTACAAGCGGAAACGTGAGCTGTCGAAAACTTTCGTTTGAAAATTTATAGCCGGAGACAAACAGAATATTGAAAGGACGTATAAGAAATAATAAGTGAAAATGACAGCGTTATTATACGTTTTTTTTAGAAGAAAATCGACATTTAATTTTCGTTAAATATATATTGATCTATACAATCAGTTTATTACTTTTAATTGTTAATATTTTAAATCAGCTACTTTCATAACATTATACAATAAGATAATAATTATATAAGGAAGAACTTATTAAAAATAAATGCAATTACCAAATGAAATAGATAACTTGTATTAATAGTTGTATTAGTTACAAAAATTGAAAAAGTCTGATATTATTTATCTTGTACTACTTATCTTTTTATATCCCATTGTGAATTTAACTCTATATTTTGATTGGAAACATGTGGTTTTTGCGGCGAGAACGTCGCAAGATTAATGCCTCCACATGACGTACAGCCGGCGATTAGAATTGCAATTTTGCTCGCGCGGGAGAATCGCGTGCGCGAGGCTGTCGTTGGCGATTCGCGTCAATGTCCGTCGAGAGGCGCGGCCTCTCAGTAATTTATAGTTAGAACGGAAGAATTGCAAATTGCGATTGTGGCTGAAAATACGCGCGGCCACCACCGACGCACGATATCAGCCTGCAATTTGCGCCCCACGATGGCCTGTCGTATACAATGTGTTCGATGACTTCACGCCGGACACATACCTACTCTCCAAGTTATATTTTTTGTAATTATCTTTATTTGAGAAACTCATACGAAGTATTGCGTAAAGAATATTAATAATATTTAATGATTTCAAGCACACAATATTATATGAGTAGATATATAATTTGTATATAAAACGAATTACATTTTATATTTTAACATAACATATTGAGTGAAGCGAAGGGGGGATTTAAGGCGGGAGGAGGCACAATGTGTTATGTTATGTTTACATTTTATATTTTAACATAACATATTGAGTGAAGCGAAGGGGGGATTTAAGGCGGGAGGAGGCACAATGTGTTATGTTATGTTTACATTTTATATTTTAACATAACATATTGAGTGAAGCGAAGGGGGGATTTAAGGCGGGAGGAGGCACAATGTGTTATGTTATGTTTACATTTTATATTTTAACATAACATATTGAGTGAAGCGAAGGGGGGATTTAAGGCGGGAGGAGGCACAATGTGTTATGTTATGTTTACATTTTATATTTTAACATAACATATTGAGTGAAGCGAAGGGGGGATTTAAGGCGGGAGGAGGCACAATGTGTTATGTTATGTTTACATTTTATATTTTAAATAAAAACATGCTCTAACCGAGAAATAAAAATCTGTTGATTAAAAAAATTGTGCTGTTCTAACATTATCAAGTTAGAATTATTTTATGGATAAAATTCTAAAATTATAATATGAAGATATTGGACACTATGTATATCGGTTAATAGGGATGCCTCATGATCTATTTGTCGTGCGGCTTTATTACGAGTGCATTAGAAATCGATACCGTTGCAGTCTGTAATCCAGCACCACATTGCAATCAGCAATATTATATTTTTAAATCGGCAAATTTTGAATTAACTGTCGGTTACGAATCGCATCGACAACTCATAATTTATAGATAACGGTGATACGATCCATTCTGCCTCTGCATAATATAACATCGAGACCGGCATATCAAATTGTAATGATTATGATTTTACATTACGTGTTATGCCGTTATTATTATGTACTTTTTTTATATACATATTTAATTAAGCCCGTTTCAGACCGAGCTACAATTCGCGGCAAAATTCGAGACAGAATTCTATATATAATTTTATATGTCGTGTAATATAGAAAATACATGTGAAAAATGCATAACATATCCAAATATTATACATTAGTAAATGCAACATACAAAATTTAATAGAATTTTGCTCTGAATTTTGTATTGAATATTATAAAACGGGCTTTAATAAACAATAATACATATAATAATAAATATATATATATATGTATATCGCTTAAAAATAACAATATCTTAATAACTTTTTCGCAATAATGTGCTTGTGCGTAGCATAATCTTTTTCAAGAAGAAAATAATTCTGTTGATCTTAAGGCATTAAGTAGCTATTGTCCATTATGCTTCATAAAAATAGTTGGACGACTAAAGTTGGTGAGACATCACGGAATTTCCAAGAAATTTCAATCAAAATTATTAAATGAACAATGTAACAAGTGGGCTATTACGATTCACTTATTATGCCGTGGATTAATTTTCGTGGGATTTATGATGGTTTTAATTAAAACCGGCCAAAAAGTGTTTGATAATAGTTGTGGTACTTTTAATTAAAACTTGGTAGATCTTTCGTAGAGAAAGAAGGAGAAAGAGGAAGAGAAGGAGTGAGAAAATAATCTTAGCTACTGAATAAAATATTGCGTAGATTCTTTTATATTCTTATGGAAAATACGGCTTTCAAGGAAAAAGCATACATGAAATAGTACTCTGCCAACGATTGAAATTCACCATTAAGGTTACTTTACTGTCTAAGGATATCGTAAAACTGATTTTACTATTATCATTCAACGGAACAGAAAAGAGGTGAAACAGAAACCAAATATATTTTAGCATATATGCATAATTAAAAATATTATGTTTAGCATTTTAGTCTTAACATAAAATTAATTATTGTAATATCAATGCAACTTACTTTTATTTATAAAAATTTATTTTTTTATATTTCATTAACATTATACATTATATCATATCTTTTTTCTTTCTTTATTTCTACACGCGATGCATATGATTTATCAATTCTTTGAAAGTTAATCTTGTACAAAAAAAAAAAAAGTTTAATGAAATGCATATTGGAATTACGCATAATAAAAATAGATTTAAAAAACTAAGAAAACTTAAGAAATTAATCGGGAATGGATATGGAATATTAATTATCCGTAAATGTAAAAACTAGGGCGTAAAGACTGTTTGCCTTCCATATTATACCAGCGTAGCACAAACTTGTGTATTCGTCCGCGCACTCAATACAAACTGGAAACTTCGTTTACGACGTTCAAAGCGGAAAATTGTTTCGTTTTACTTGAACGCAGTCCGTACATTGGTGCGAAAGCACTCGGCAGCTTGCCGAGAGACTTGTCGTTTATTTCGAAGCACTTTGACTTGTTTCTCGGAAGTTTGCGCGCGTTATTCCGCACACCCGTTTTGCGTTCTAATCCGCCCGCGCGATCCGGTAATGTGTGCAGAAAGTAAATTTGCGGGGCATATGTACCTTGCTGATTAGTGCTTTCGTAATGAACGGCCGCAATATCGACAACATTATTGTTATTTGCGACCGCGAAAAACAACGCTCTGGACTCATATTGAATTTGACGGAAGATATTTTCATTTCACTTGATTCTGCTATATACAAACTGTTTTCAAATAATCGTTTCTTTTAATTGTAATTTAACGTTATCAAGCTAAGAATCACGATAAATATATGATTATATTAATAGTTCTTTTATTATAAGCGATAAAAAATGGAATTTTTTTTGCAAAATATAGTTACAAAGCTTTATTACATACTTAAATTTTTTTTGATATTTTATTTCAAAACTTAATAAAAAGAATATTTAGGTATATAGGTATTGAATTTTATTTTTGGAACGTTAAAATTTTGTAGTTAAATATTTATATAATATTGAATATTTCAATATTTATTGAACATTAAAATATAAATTATAGTAAATATTAAAAAAATAGAAATGTAATAAATTATATAACGCTTAGAGACCATCACAATTCTTTGCTTCTCGTGAAAAAGAAGTTGAGTGCTCAGAAGTATAAATGAAGTCTCACGTCACACGTTGTATATTTCACATTATACACCTCACAGACTTTGCAGGATTAATTAACGTTCTTGTCTTGAATCGCTGACTTGCCTGCGCTCAGGTGCACTCAGTTTTTTAGGTCAACATGGTTTGCGTGCGTGGTCAGATCGCGTTTATCACCGGTCGCGACTCGATTCATCTTCTTCAGACTCGAGGGATTATTAAAATCGCTTGTGTGTTACATGGACGTGTGTGCAATCGCGTTGAAACTAATTAAGTACGAAGTAATTTCGAATAAATGCCCCTCAGGCGAGAGAGAATTGAATCGCGTTTTATTATTATTTAATTCCTCGGCGCAGTGCGTTATTTCGTAAAATGTTCAAGTTTCTTCGATCAATCATCACGGCGGTGGCGCGCCATGCAAATATGATGGATGGAAATAGCGTAACAACAAACGTGTTGATGTGCTATACATCAAGACGTAACATTTTGTGGATTTTAACATTTGCGGCTTTTATGAGACTTTTCAATTTGTACGAGATTAGATCAAAAGTATAGAAAGAGCAAAGTTCGCATTTTCTCTTTCTCTCTCTCTTTCTTCACTTTTCAAAGTACATAACACAGTTGGAAAAGAAAAGTGCGCAGAACTGGATGAATCTCCTGCCATAAATTTTGTTTTATTTCGAGTTTAATATTAAATGCTAAGTAAGGATGTATATGTCATATGTCAAAACATTGAAACAAAAGCATGAAAATTTCGTAGCATGTTCTACTATTTCTTCTGAGTATCTATGCAAAACCTGAGCACAAATCTCTTAACGGTTTGGAAATTATTTAAGTTTAAAGTTACTATTGACTCTTATGGAAAATCGCGTATTGTAACACTTATTGACAAATTTGACAAGGAAGAAACATTGCCAACAAAATAAAAATTTTTATATATATTAAGGAAATTCTAATAAATATTTGTGCAAAACTTGATTTAGATCCACTTACTCGTTTAAAAGTTATTTACTAAAAAATGTAGAAAAATATTATCTCTCTCTCTTTCTCTTTCTGCAAATTACTCGGTTTTTTTTGGTTTTTTGCATTTGATTTCAGAGGGTTTTCACGATTAAAAATTTTTGTGTAAATTAGAGGGAAAATATTAATTATTACAATTATTTTCTTTTACGAAGACGTTAAAAACCATATTATTTTGTAATATTTTAATTCTTTTTATAATCTGGATTTATTTATTTGATTTTTCAAATAATATAAACGTAAGAAATATGTTTTTTTTCTAATTTTGACAGTTTTTTGGGGTGGAGTTCCGAATAGGTGAACCCTCCGATTTTTTTGAAACTACACACGCGAAGCGAGGTTCCACATGGGTTTGCAACTTTCCACGCAGAGCGAAGTTCCACGCAAACCTATTTGTCTAGTTTTTCGGAACTTCACCCGCCGTTTTTAGTCTTTAACATCGATTTTCTCGAAAACTTTCAGTTTTACGCAAAAAATTTATAGAACATAAATGATGTATTTTTTTAAGAACTGCAACTTTTATTTGAAACATTTTTTTGTTACATCAATATTTATTAAAATAATGTCTAAAAAGTTATATTTTTTCAGTTTTTTTGTTTTGACCTTGAAAATGACCTTGTCGCAAATTTTCATTATCACATTTGTAATCAGCGTTAAAAAATACAAAAAATAGTGTAGTTTCAAAAAAATCGGAGGGTTCACCTATTCGGAACTTTATCCGTTTTTTGCTACTATTGTACAGTCAAAACATCTTTAATTTTATTAAGACCCGTTCTACAATAAGTCGTTAGTCGTTAGTCGTAAGCAAAATGACCAACCACAGTTAATTATTCCGAGAATATTCTTGGAATAATCGACTGTGGTTGGTCAATTTGCTTATGACTAACGACTAACGACCTATTGTAGAACGAGCCTAAACATTACGCGGAAAATAATGCGCAATGAAATAAAATTCTATTTTCTTATACAATACTGAAAAAAGTTGCGGAATGTATGTGTAAATTTTGTTTTTATATCTGTTATTATACACATATAAATAATTACGTATAAACATATAAATAAACAATTAGAGATGTATGTTTTTACATTTTCTTACTGACATAATTTCTATGAATATTCTATAAATCTTCGCATTATGCAGCTCGTTATTATCGAAACTTTAATATTCGAATCTATCGAATGCTGCAACACTCATGGACCAGCGACTGGATTATTTGCATTCTCTCCATGTCGTGGCGATGCACCATTGTCCACCTTAACTGCGTAACATTTTCCACGATACGAGCGAACACCATAGCGCCAACAACGCTACAATCTTGGCATTATTTCGCTGCTTTTATTGTCTTTATTTGGTCGGTTCACAAAAGGTCATTAGAACGGTAGTGCATATTCACCGCTCATTATGCCGTTGTATAGCCTCTTATTATACCTCTTACGTAGTTTCAATATTGCTCACTATTATGCTACTTAACTATGAATGGCGTTAGCGAGCTTTTCCACACGTTCGACTTTGTAATAATGCCTCATACTATTGCCTGATGTATTCCTTGCAAAAACTTGCCATTATTGCTTTTTTAAGTTTTCTTTTTTACGACTTTTCAATATTTAAAATATGCACTTATTATTATAAAAAAAGACCTGCAAATTACAAAATAATAAAATATGTATCGAATATTTATAGGAAAAAATAAAACTTTGAATATACTGACGCTACTACAAAAAAAATGGATAAAAAATGATACAATTTTGAAATTATACATTTATATATATAGTGAAAATGAATCAACAATTATCGTGGAAAAATCGAGCGATTTTTTAAAAACATTCGCAATGTTTATTCATATCGTGTTGACGTAGTTATGGTGCACCAATACGAAATGGAAAAAATGCAAATAATCCAAAGCACTTTATAGATTATAGATAAATTATATAATCTAATGAAAATGCTGAGAATTAATTAGTAAATTAGTAAGAATATTTGTAGGAATAGAATATCTCGATTTTTAAATTTATTTTATTTGTAAATTCTATTTTAATGATTATAATAACAGGCCTTTAAAAAAATAATAAAAGTTTACTCAATTTAAACTAATTATAAAAATAGAATTTTATACATGTATATATATATACATATATAACTTGATAAAACAAAGCACAGTCGATGACTGGACTTCTGTTGAGAAAATGGAAGCTGTTTCGTCGTTCGAATGGTACGTAAAGTCGAATAGATGCTTATTTGTCGGAATCTTGGGATTAGCCGAGGATTAAGTCTCACCATCGGCGTTAATACGACAAAATCCGCAAAGCCTCTTTAAGGAGGACACGTCGTCGAAACTCGGCTCGCCATATTCCTTGGGGAACATCTCGGTATTGCCTAGAAATTTTAATGAAACTGCTTCACGGTACTTTTACCAGGCCAGAGGCTCGAGAGCAGAGCGTCTCGCGTACAATAATAGTCTTCAGAAAGTTTTTGAGGGCGAGGCGACTCCTAAGAAATTTTTCAACGCTGCGCGGTTTTATGGCGAAGTTCGGTAAATAAAAACGAATACTTGGCCGATGTTTGGTCGCATTTATAATTTAAACCAGGCATCGCGGTCGCGATGGTATGACTGGCGAATAAAAATTTTCTTGCGAAAGTACGGAGAATCAATGCTAATTACTTTTTACATTTCTGACCTAGTCGCACATGCTACAGTTGCCGAAATGCTGTATAAGCCGCGAGATGAAGAAACGTGGAAAGAATTATAATTCTGATCAAGTCAAATTCCATCGCGCTTTTCAAATATTTATAAATGAATGGTCAAATATCACATGGCACACAGATAAGTCTTATATAAAAAGAAATAGCGTAAAACAAAGTTAGGCATATATCTAAAATAGTTTCTCATAATTGATTAGAAAATTTTGTATGAAACATACAAGTTATAAATTGATTTTGATATTTTTTATATATTTCATACATATTTCCCTTTTTTCTTTTTTCTTTACATATTTATACAAATTTTTTTTATTATACTGATTTCTACAATATTTTTGAATTGCAAGAAACATATCAACTATAGATTTGATTAGAATATAGATATATATGATTGCAACAACTGACCGTATTCGTTCGATTGTATTTTCCGTCTAGAATACAATATTATCGCGATATTTCACAAAAATCTTGCGGCCGATAAATTGCATCGATACGCTTACATGATCGCGACATTCTTCTTCATCTACGCCACAAAAGTAGTTTTATAGCCAAATATGCTTGCCAAGCTATTATCGCTAATAGGCATCAGCACATTATTAATAGTATGTACTTGGCTACAAAACTGCTTCTGTGATATGAGAAAAAAAAGTATAGAGCTCTTCTCTCGCTCCCCCTTTATTTGTCCATTTCGTGACAAATTAATTAACATTGTTTCCGCAAGAAAATTGTATAAATGAACAAGTTACGAAGTTCTTTTTTGATTTGTTACGGCAAACATTTGCGGTCTTATGAGCGATCGATAGCTACGTATATATGGTCAAATATCTATTTTAGGTATTGCTCTTCTCTTCCTGATGGTATCGTGTTACATATTTACACAGTTGAGTAACATATCACTCAATTATGGAGACAAATTATCTGAGAAAAATATTCGACGTCAAAAATCATCTTATGCATGCATAAAGAAGAAAGTCTACAATCTTTAAGAAATAGGAAGATATATATACGATTTAAATACATATTTAATTTAAGAGAAACTCCTTTTCGTTTAAATGTTCTGTTTTTTGACGATGCTTAATGATAATTGAAGTATCCTGTAAATGAAAATGAATGGAATATATAGCTGAAGAATAAAAAAAAGCGAACCTTAGAGTATATTCCAAATTAAGCTCTCTCTCTTATCTATTTATTTATTCAATTCAAACAAGTTAAGAATGTTTTGGCTGTATAATAGTAGCAAAAAACTGTCAAAATTAAAAAAAAACATTTCTTACGTTTATACTGTTTGAAAAATCAAATAAATAAATCCCGATTATAAAAGGAATTGAAGTAAAATAATATGATTTTTAACGTTTTCGTAAAAGAATAGTTGTAATTAATATTTTTCTTAATTTATGACAAAAACTTTTGATTGTAAATACCCCCTGAAATCAACTGCAAGAAACAAAAAAAAACGAGTAATTTGCAGAAGGAGAGAGAGTGTGTGTGTGTGAGAGAGAGAGAGAGATAAATCAACTGCAAGAAACAAAAAAAAAAACGAGTAATTTGCAGAAGGAGAGAGAGAGTGTGTGTGTGTGAGAGAGAGAGAGAGAAAGAGATAATATTTTTCTACAATTTTTAGTAAATAACTTTTAAACGAGTAAGTGGATCTAATTCAAGTTTTGCACAAATATTTATTATATGCTACGAAATTTTCATGCTTTTGTCAATGTTTCGACATATGACACATACATCCTTAAACGCGTGCAAAATAATTTACCTTGTTGCGACTTACCTAATCACGACGTTGAATAGTCGTCCTTATACGCTCGCTTGTACACGAAAAGAGCGAAGAGCATGTATGCGAGATACACTTAATTTACTCGCATATTGGAGTGTAACATTCCGTTCAAACAGACAGAGGAGATAATACCGCGAGTACAATAAAGCCACGGCCACTGGAGAAACAACGGGACGAAAAACAAAGGGAATCGCATTCACGTAATAAACATGGATGCCGTTTTCCCATATTTCTGCGTATAGGTATATGCACTCGAATTTATGTCGCGCGCATCTCCACGATGATGACAATAACGCGCGATGCATGTGATGTCAATGCAATCGTCGATATGTGCACAGCCGGACGTTCCGGTGTTAATTCTTTGTGGTCGTCGATGCTAAGAGACGCGAAACGATCGGTTGCACGATAGTTACGCTATAAACATTCCTCACGTCAGCCTGCAAATACATTATGGCTAACTATAGTATAGATGCTCCACGGCAACATCTCGTTACTCACGGAAGAGATGAATGATTGCATCGTGTTTCGTGAAACGCGGCGGCGATTGCAAGTTGCTGTCACGAGTTCCGCGGTGACATTTCGATGACGAAATTAATATTCGATATATTGCGTTTTTAGAATTTTTCAGCAGCGATATATAATCGTAAACGATAATTTTTTATAATAATAATATCATGAGAAATTTAATTACGCATGAAATCAATCGTTTAATCTTTTTATTATATGAAGGGGTCGTAAACGAAGTTATCTCTTTAGATGTAATTTTTTTCACCATATTTTTATCTCACATCAAATTTTCTATTGTCGTCTCTCTCGTGCATCATGGCATTTTATAAAATTTTAATGAAAATTTATTTGAGATAAAAGTACTTTGGGGAAATGACTCTCGAGCTACTTTCTCTTCATCAACTCCCCTTCATAATAAAAGAGTTAATAGAATTGTTACAATATATTGAATGACTTCAGAGTAATAATGAATAATCGTTATGAAAGAGCGGGATTATTGCATTTGATCTTAACAACTTTATTTTTTCTTAAATAATTAATATAATTGTTGAAATGTGCTCTTAATGATATCTCTAAAAGCAATGGAACCGTGGGGACAAATATGTTGATTCTGTAATAACAGTTTCATTTAATTACCCAGTTCTCGAGCAGCGAGTGGAGCAAAAAAGTAAGAAGTAAATTCATTAGCAATTATAATTTTCCTCTCTCTTTCTTTCTACCAGTTTCTGAAATCTAACATCAACTTCTTTCTAGCATGTTATTTGCTAGAAATTATTTTACTTCTGTTAAAAAGCAATATTATGACAAAATACAGTAAAAGTATGCGTGTATTTTTGTTTCATTCTTCAGTAATAGTTTTATTTAAGAATGTTTTGGCTGTACAATAGTAGCAAAAAACTGTTTAAGAAGAACATATTTCTTATGTTTATAATGTTTGAAAAATCAAATAAATAAATCCGGATTATAAAAAGAGTTAAAGTATCACAAAATAATATGATTTTTTAACGTCTTCGTAAAAGAAAATATTTGTAATTAATATTTTTCCTAATTTATGACAAAAACTTTTCAACTGCAAAAAACAAAAAAAAACGAGTAATTTGCAGAAAGAGAAAGAGAGAGAACGATAATATTTTTCTACATTTTTTAGTAAATAACTTTTAAACGAGTAAGTGGATTTAAATGAAGTTTTGTATAAATATTTATTAGTTTTTTTAATATATGAAAATTTTTATTTCGTTGAGAATGTTTTTTCAAATTTGTCAATAAGTGTTACAATACGTGATTTTCCATAAGAATCAATAGTAACTTTAAACTTATATAATTTTCAAACCATTAAGAGAATTGTGCTCAGATTTTGCACAGATACTTAGAAGAAATAGTAGAATAGTCTACGAAATTTTCATGCTTTTGTTAATGTTTTGACATATGACACATATATCTTGATAAGTTTTACGAATATATTTTAAAGACATTACCGACATAATTTTTTTTCTCTCTCGGACGAAAGTTTCTCAACTCATTTATCGAAGTTCTTTCTTGTAAAGATCAAGCAATAAGAACACAAGAAAGAAGTGCATTAGCAACTATAATCTCTCCCTCATCTAGAACACGACCGATAAATTCTTTCTGGCGGGATTCTGGTTGGTTTCACCTTGCCGTTAAAACTTTCAAGCAACGAAAACTTCCTACGGGATGGGAATTAATATACAGCGAATGCGCGTGTAATTTCTCTTAGCAACAGTTTCAAGCGTTTGCTTGAGGAACGGCGGCGGCGGCCTCGGGCATATAATTTCTTCGCAAGCGAGAACTTTAAAGTTACCTGCCAAAAGAGCCGCGCACTCGTCGACCACGGAGCATTAACTTGAGTGGTAGTTCGCCATGTAGAATAATCAACGATCTCCCCCCGAAACTCGGGCACGTACGTACGTACGTATACGTACACACGGACCATGTTTCTCGTGTGACGGCCCCTCCGTTAATCTTCATCCGCGCGCTTAATCTTGTAAATAGCCGGGCGCGACTTCATCGACGTTTCGACGGCGGCGCCGCAGCGTCTGAAGGGGGAAGGGGACGTTAATTACGTTTACGTGTTTTGCGTATCGACTCGCGACAATGCCACAGAAGTGTCTCGCCGTTACAGAATAAAATGCGACGGTACCGGGGAACCATTAAATTGTTCTCGACCAGTCTACCGCGAACGAGTGTCGTTCTCAAACCAGTCACGAGCGCGGCCGTTTCCTTCCTCCATCAACGATCCGGCACTCCGATATTCCACTCGGAGTGTGTCCCTCTCAAAATTCCAGCTGCACATCGACCATCGTTCATTACATTATTTGCGACGTCAATGTTAGCGCGACTAATACCCACAGACAAAGTATTCGTGGGCGTTACAAAGAGGATTGAAATTGCCAAATGTCTCTTGTTATCTATTTGTATATTCTTGGAATTAATTCAACGATCCTCAAACTGTCCATGTTAAACAACTACTTGCTGCATATTGAACCTTGACATTAAAGCGGTTAGCGTTCTTCATTCCTCTTTAGTATTTGTATTCGCGTCTAGCTATCCGACAGTGATAAAATGCTCCGTACATGCAGATATTGTCCTTTAAAGATCTTGGCACACGATGGAAGAGTTAAACATTTCACTCGTACACTTTTAGACATGGAAGAGCATTTATCGATTCTTGTAATTTTTATTTGTGCTTTTATCGAAAATTTGATAGTCACTGTGGCGGTAGAAAAAATAACGCGGTATTATTCTACGTGAGTCAGCGTGATATCGGATATACGTTTCTGACTGCGTTTGGAGTTATTTTTCACCCAGCTTTGGATTTATAATTAGATACGCCGCTAAAATTATTTGCTAGTCATTTGCGTAATTTTAGTCGCGTTTAATTATAAATCTCTTTGTCGGAGATGGACCGAGACTACCCACAAAGGGTAACTCCTACATTATGATATTGAATCCATCTCGGTAAGCGACACATTTTCCTTCCTTTGACACTAAGGTCAAATTTCCTCTTTGACTAAAATCGTGAGAACAAAAACATGAAATTATATTATAACTATAAAATTAAAGGGAAAAATAAATACAACAAAATTCATAAGTTAAAAGGAAAAGATGTTTACAAGCTTTTATTTCAATGTAATATATTTGTAGAATACACCCTATATTTAACAAATCGAGAAAACATATGATAATTATTTAGAGAGAGAAAAGATATATAGAAATATAAATATAATTTATAAAAATCTTAGGGAAATATAAAAGATGATATATTATAAAAAGATTACTAGTCTAATTAATAAGAGCAAGCATTAAGATTAATATACATACAGGGTGCGGAAAAAATAGTGGGACCCTAAAATATCTCGAAGGGAATAGGTTTTGGAGGAATGTTATATACAAAAGTTTTTGGGTATCGAAAGAGCTATCTGACTGGTCAACTAGATTCTGAGTCCGGAGTCTAGTTTGGGCCCAGTAAGGCCCAAGTCGATCTTTTCAAGTAGGGACCCATATTTTTTATGTTAGATTGACGGATTTAGATTCAGGACACGATTTTATATCTGACATAGCCGATAAACATTTGGATCCGAGGCGCCTTTTGGGCTCAATGAGGCTCAAATTAAGTTTTTCGATAAAAATTTCTATTTTTCATCGCGTGTCGATGTCTAGAACGGTTTTCTGCTTAAAAGAAGACGAATTAGATTTTGAAGCGCAAGATGTACATTAAGCCCAAAAGGGACCTCGGTCCCAATGTTTGTCGGCTATGTCAGATGTAAAAACGTGTCCTAAACCTAAATCCGCGATAAAAAATCTGGGTTCCTACTTGAAAAAATCGACTTGGGTCTTACTGGGCTCAAACTAGATCTCGGGCCCAAAATTTAGTTGACCGATAGTCAGATAGCTCTTTCGATATCCAAAAACTTTTGTATTTAACATTTTCTTCCAAAACTTATACTCTTCGAGATATTTTAGAGTCCCAGTATTTTTTACGCACCCTGTATATTGAAAGATTATTGCAAAATAAATTTAATAATTTATTGCAGTCAAGTGAACTAAATAAAATCTCTGATAAAATATTTTTAGCCGTTTTTATGATACAGAAAAGGTTAATTTTAATTTTGAGAGTTATTGAAAGACATTCTGTTTGTTTATTCTTCTTAAAACGTGCATGTATATGCGTATAGCGTACGTCATTGTCATTCCGATCACGCGTTCGGTTTCGATATCCTGCCAGTTAAAGGAACGTCGAGTTTCGGGGCCTAAAGTGCAATCGATGAGCGTGTGTTGCGTGTATTATGTGCATTATGAGTATTGCGTGTATGCGTGCGTGCGTGCCTCAATATATGACATCACGAAAATTGCGTACGGCTTCTTACCACGTAACGAGAACTTCCGTGCGGTTGTTATCGAGATCGCTCGGTTTCATACCGCCTTACAAGACTGCTGCACGAAGCATCAATTATGTGCATTTTCACGAAATCTCTTGCGTGAAATCTGCTAGTCTCGGGGATATCCATCGTTCTAATAGCATATTATGAACAAAAATGGACTTTTAATGCCTAGTTTTCCTTTTCCGGAAAAAATTAAAAGTCTATTTTGCAAAGAAAAATTCTGTTTTTCCTCTAAGAAAGATTAATGCATTAAAATTCCATTTTGCTCGCGAGCGAAACGCTAGTGAGGTAATTAACGCATGTAATATTTTTTCAAAGAAACAAGATATTTTCTCATTAATTCTCATCAGAAACATGGAATTTGTTGCATATGGAACTTATAAAAGAAATACAATTTTAGAATTCTAATCATTTTCTTACTATAATTTATACGCTATTGTTAAATTTCTAATGCATTAATTTTTAAATAATTTAACATATTAATTTTTTGTTATTTATTATTTAATGTTTTACTAAAACAGAGTTTTTTAAAATAATTTTGTGTGTATACTGATTTTGTACGCGATTTACAGTTATAAATACAAAAAATAATAAAATTGATAACACGTAAAATTAAAATACTTAAAATACTTTTACGTATACAATAAACATTTATATTTATATTATATTTGATAGTAAATATTAACTTAAAAAGATATTTACGATATCAACTTCATTATTACAATAATTTGACGAATCATATTAAAGTTACTAAACAGAAAATACATGTCTTCAGAATTTTATGAAAAGATTGATAATATCTATTGCTATTGAGTATGCAAATGTTTTCTCTGGTAAAATATAGACTAGGAAAGTGAGATAAAATATTAGGGAAATAGAGGGCAAGGGCATCCAACTAGATGTCTAACTTATTTTGCGGATTTATGACTTGTATGTTCAATGCCACTGACATAAATTCCCCTATTAATATGCGCTGCATGCGATGATGACTGACTGATTGACTCATGTCAGACTCGTCGCGAAAGTTTTATCATGCTTGCGAAAATTGCGTTGATGGAATGAAATCGCTGATCTTGACGCACAAAAGTTTGACATTGAAATTATGCACATCTCAGAATAAAAGATACACAATGATGTTACTGCTTCAAATATGGAATAAAATGGCGCAAGAAATAAACTTTATTTTTAGAGAAATTAGATTAATTGCGTAAATTAATAATTTTTTTTTTATTGCGCATTTCAAAAATATTTTTATTTCTTTATTTACTCCATCATCGAACGTTTGTTCTTACGAAATGTCTTATTAATTGTTGTAGGTATCAAAATGGGTTGTTTTGGGAGCAAAGACAAGTTGAGCAAGGAAGATATGGACTTCCTCAAGTCGCACACGCGATACGATGAAGCCACTATAAAGGAATGGTACAAAGGTTTTAAAGTGAGTATTAATTGTTATGAGATGTGCGTATGTGTGTGTTGATGGGAAATTAAATCAAATATTTTACTAAAAATATAATCAGTTTTTTATTTTGCGTTTTGATTTTATGTGTTTCATAATGAGTTCAATTGATTCATTGCAATCGTATTGTATATATTGTATAAAGATTTATTAAAAACGAAGGTCTAAAAGAGATATATGCATACATGCATACATAAAAACATAGTATTAATTTATATTGATAAATCTCATTGAAAAGAAGAGTATAAATTTATATTGATGGTAATTATTCAGAATCACGGCTCCACCTGCAAATGGGCTGCAAATTTGTTTACGGACTTTTAATGTTTAGAAAGAAATATAAATAACCATTTTTAGTTGGGGGAGGCTCCAAAAAAAAGTTATAGACCAAAAAAGGGTAATTATTTCGAATAAGGTCTTTTCTGAATTTTGACAAATATGATCGGATCTCTCGGTAAAACTTTTTGTTGTGACTCCAACAGTGATAATCAGTCGGGGGAGCCCGTTCCCCATCACCCCCACCCTCCAAAAAACGAAAACCCCAAAAAATTACCGAAAGTTAGGTAATTATGTACTATAAAGTTCACCCCACAACCCAAATTGGGTTGTGGGGTGGACCTCGCTTTGCTTTGGTAATTTTGGGGGTCTTTTCAGTTTTGAGGGGGGGGGGGACGTGCTCCCCCGACTGATTATCACTGTTGGGGTCACCACAGTTTTACCGAGAGATCCGATCATATTTGTCAAAATTCAGAAAAGGCCTTATTCGAAATAATTACACCGTTTTTTTCCGCTTTTTGGTCTATAACTTTCTTTTTTGAGCCTCACCCAATTAAAAATTGTTATTTACATTATTCTCTAAGTATAAAAAGTTATCAAAAAAATTTGCAGCCCATTTGCAGGTGGAGCCGTGATTCTGAATAATTACCATATTGATAGATTTTCTGAATATATGTATAAATGTGAATTATCCTACGTTAAATCATAATTTTCTATTAAAAGAGAATAATAACTACCATTAGTTAATAGCGGATTACGTTTGTGTTTATTAAAAAATCAAGATAAATAGAAATTTTCAAAATTAAGAGATTTATAAAGGCAGACGTAAATAAAATCTACACGAGTGCATTAATAAATACTGCATCCGTAATACGTGATAGTTGCGAGTAAATAAAGCAGCTCCACTCGTATCCGCAATTATGCCACATTAAACAGGCTGCGATATTTCATGAGCATGCGCAGCCAGACGCGAAAAAGCGGTTCTCTAGGAAATTTTCCCTCATAAAGAAGCTGAGTAGTGGTAATATACGAACTCATACGAAACGGTTATGAAACTTCATAAATCAGAATCTGCGCGGTTAAATCATGACCGGTAAATTTATCCGTTCGTAGCTCATTCGTCAGTCACGAAACCTTAAAGTTGGGTTTAACTATAACAATATTTTCAAAGGTATTCTTAACACGTTTCGCGATAGATGGCGTTATGAGATTTTCTTTGTGAAATTTGATCATAATAAACGTAGTAAATTTGAGCTTTACATGGGACAGTTTCTCAACTTTTAAAAAAATTTAATTAACTTTTATTTAACTTTTCTTATAGTATTTGACTGTATTTATCTAATCACAAGCTTCAATGCCTTCTGCTGTTATTAATAATTAAAGACTGATTCACGCGTGTAATATGTGATTAATAATTGATGTATCATTAGTATATTGTGACGTAATGTATCGCGCGCCGAGAGTCAATCATGTGAAATGATTCCGAAAGCTAATTTCATGCGATATTCATTTATGTATTCTATACGGCAATTATTAATTTATTCATCAGATATTTGACACGTTCTACGCGAACGTGACTTATTTAGCCACATTTCCGCAGTGAACATTATATATATAATGTGTTCTAAATATACGTATTCGATAAATTCAAACGTACCGTATACATAATAGATTTGATGACATTATTAGATTTAATAAGAATATTATTTTCTTAACGTACATTATCTCATGATACAATATGACAGTGTTTGTGTGTTTACAGAATTGGGAAATAATGTATTATAAAATGTGTTTTGAAAAAATAATTTTGGTTTTTTTTTTTATAACAAATAACGAATAGTACATTATATCATTGGAATGTATACAAATTATCGAAATTTTATCGGATATTCATGCGATAACATATTCTCCGAGAATATTATGTCACACAATATAAAATCTTGTGAATGTTTAAAGTCGAGAGAATCGATTATAATTTTCAAATACTGGTAGCGTCAAGTATTTTTATAGAAAACCTGTTAGGAAGTCTCGTGAATAGGATTTCAGACGTATCTCTACGGGATGAATCAATCTCGATTACAAAGCTTAGAGAAGATCCGATTCACACGAGCGCGAGTGAATAGGATGAGACGTTCTCGCGGAAGCTGCCAATACCGCGGAAAAGTTGTGCACGTATTTTCTCAGGCAATTTAACCGGGCATGAAGCAGAATCCAGTGTGGTGTCTGAAACGAACTAATTAAACTAAGCGGAGTCATTAGTGGATGTTCCACAAGCCAATCGTGTTTTAGTTCAGTTGTTTCGCGCGATGCACGATCAATCGCGCACAACTTTGAAATAAATAGTGACCGATTACGCCAACGCGTATCGATCTAACAGAGAAATTTTCGCGATTGCGGAAGATTGCGAAATATCGCGGAGATGTGTCGTTCATTCGCATATTCTAAAAATGCCGAGACGAATGACATTTACATTAAGAATATACGTATCATATGTCAAAACATTGACAGAAGTATGAAAATTTCGTAGACTGTTGTACTATTTCTTCTGAGTATCTGTGCTAAATGAGCACAATTCTCTTAACGGTTTGGAAATTATTTAAGTTTAAAGTTACTATTGATTCTTATGAAAAATCGCGTATTGTAGCACTTATTGACAAATTTTACAAGGAAAAAACATTGCAAACGAATAAAAATTTTCACATATATTAAGAAAACTTTAATAAATATTTATACAAAACTTTATTTAAATCCACTTACTCGGTTAAAAGTTATATACTAAAAATTCTAGAAAAATATTATTTCTCTCTCTCTCTCTCTCTTTTTACAAATTACTCATCTTTTTTTGTTTTTTGCAGATGATTTCAGGAGGTATTCACGATTAAAAGTTTTTGTCATAAATTAAGAAAAATAATAATTACAACTATTTTCTTTTACGAAGACGTTAAAAACCATATTATTTTGTGATACTTCAATTCTTTTTATAACCCGGATTTATTTATTTAATTTTTCAAACAGTATAAATGTAAGAAATATATTTTTTTTTTATTTTGACAGTTTTTTGCTACTATTGTACAGCCAAAACATTCTTAAGGCCAATAATCTGACACAAAAAAATCGAAACGAAAAAACGCGATTTTTTCAAAATCTCTTTCTTAACTGACAAGACAGACACGTATTTCCTAATCGATTTTCCGGGAGAGTTAAAGCTATATTTTAGTAAAATCGTTAAATTTTGATGTAATGTAATTTTAACTATGAATATTTTTACTACGAGAGACAGAATTAATATATTTTTATATTTAATAAGAGTCTTACACTAAATTTATGGAGAACGTATATTCTTAATGCGAATACTTCCTCTATTGATTTTATTTTTGGCAAAGTCTTTATATATTATATAAATTTTTGCATCTCTCATAACAATTTTAATAACTTGAAAATTCACAATCTTGCGTTTCTTTGAATGTTACAGCAAGACTGTCCTAACGGCAGGTTAACGCCGGCGAAATTCGTCGACATGTACAAAATGTTCTTCCCGTCCGGCAACGCGGAGGAATTCTGCGATCATGTTTTCCGCACATTCGACATGGATAAGAATGGCTACATCGATTTTAAGGTGAGTTCTTCGAGCTTTTTACAGCGTTCTGAAATTGCGCAGGCTGCTGTAATGAACCGTGTAATGACTCTACCATGCTTTCGCGGCACGACAGATTTTCCAAAGATACGTCGTGCGATCGTACTTGTCGCACGTCGATTATTCCGCGTGATTAAACACGATTGTCAGCAACAAAATTGACGCGGTTGATCGATTCGAAGAAATGCTACAATACTTTCGTCGAGATTGCGCTTCTACGACGTGAAAATATCACCCACGCAAAATTTAGACGGATACAGAAAGTTCGCGAATATTGGAAAAATTTATCGAAAATGTAGTCCGTGTCGCGAGAAAAAGAAAACATAGCCAATCGTATAGAAGAAGACGTCTAATGCGGTAAAATATGGGATTATCGTCTTGGCAAGGAAGTGCAAAAGAACGAACGTATTACATCCGATTATATTCGCTCGATAAATGCGATGACGTAAATCTTTTCGAGACTTTCAAATCGTATATTCTTCTTCACTTGTTTTGTGCGTAATTGAAAATTTATATTCTTGAATATCTGAATTAAAATTTAAATCGTTATTAACGCTACTTGGGTATGTCAAGTACAATCAGCATCATTTTCCTTAGTAGTCCCATCTCATTCCGTATAATCGCGCGAATCTACACGAAACTCAGAATTCTCTGAGAGAAGTGCCTTTCAAGACGTCGCCTTGAGTTCTGTTTCTAACCGTAGCTAGCGGATATTCTCGGTCGGTTCCGATATGTTCGCCGGTAATTTAATACGATTCGCCAAAGATTACAACGCGTCGTGTTCGCCAACCGGCGAATAGCTATTTGACATCTGACCCGAATACGCCGGGTAAAACTCGGAGCTTTGTCTAACGTCGCGCTTTGCGAGGTGGTTTTGCATCGCGTCGCTGATCAAAGCCTCGCTAGAGGTATACTATAGTATTCGCCACAAAAAGGCATCCTTCGATGCGCCCGACTTTGCAGCTACCATCGTCGCGTCAAGGATCGACCTTGCCTTCTTATGGTCAAAGTTCACCTCCTTTGCTGTGTAATTTTTAATCTCGGAATAGCTAGCGCGCTGTTCTTGATGCGATTCACATAATTAATCATGAAAGCTGCAGAGGGATGGAACGCATACATATTAATATATTAACGCCTGTAATTTTTCGTATCGAAATAATTTCAATGTTAAGTTAATTCATAAAATATATAAGATTGGCGTATAAAAAATTGTGTAGAGATCCGCGATTTTATTAATTTCAGAATTATCGTAAAAGAGATTCTAAAAATAATAACGGTTATATTTATTATAGGAAAATATGCCGCATTGCGACAATTTTAATTTTATATGCTCCACAAAGTGTATTAGAAATGCATTTCGTCTAATGAAATTATTGGAGTAAGTTATCGTCGAGCATATTTTATATTAATATGTAGAGTACTCTCTCGATTACCTAACATGCGACCCTTGTTTACAAATATTTTTAAGCTTATTATAAATTATTTGCTTTTCATACATTTTATGTAGAATTTCTCTATATGTATAATATAAAGTTTGTTACGTAATACATTTAGCATAACGATATCAATTTTACAAAGTTTGAACACGATGATTAACTTTTGACTCTATTTCTTGATGGCTGTTCTATTTTTAGCGAAAATTTTATGAAGAATTATTAGTTTACTTTCCAGTATAAATATTATAATATTTAATTCTTGAAAAAGAAGATAAGTCGGCTTTATAAATTCTTTTTTTCCTATAAGTTCTTTTCTTTTCTCCGATAATGATGAAGAAAAATGGGAGCAATTGTTTAAAATAGATTTAAGATATCGAGGATAATATCGAACGTTCGATAACGAACGGCGGTGCCAATATACGTTCAAATCTATGAATTTTAAGGATGTTTGGTTGTAGTACACGAATCGCAAGAAATTAAAATTAAAAAAAAAAAACATTTTTCTTATTATACTGTTTATACTGTTTAAAAAATCAAATAAATAAATCCGGGAGAGAGAGAGATAATATTTTTTTACAATTTTTAGTAAATAACTTTTAAACGAGTAAGTAGATCTAAATCAAGTTTTGCACAAATATTTATTAGAGATTTCTTAATATATGTGAAGATTTTTATTTTGTTGGCAATGTTTTTTCCTTGTCAAATTTCTCAATAAGTGCTACAATACGCGATTTCCCATACGAATCAATACTAACTTCAAACTTAAATAATTTGCAAACCGTTAAGAGAATTGTGCTCAGATTTTTCACAGATACTCAGAAGAAATAGTAGAACAGTCTACGAAGTTTTCATGCTTTTGTCAATGTTTTGACATATGACACATACATTCTTAAGTCAAATCTATCAACGCCGACATTTAATAGATGCAGGCCAGATGCAGATGCAATCTGCTTCGCGGCTATATCTTACGCGGTTGCACGATAGTTAAGAAATTTCATGCTTCGTGAGACGGTGAAGTTTCAACAAAACTTCACCGATATGACGGCTTCATTGTAATGGCAAGCTAAAGTTCTCTCTTTCTCTCTCTCTCTCTCTTTATATACAACATACTCATGTTACCTTTAACCATCTATTATTCCGGCGTTCATCCCGCGGTTTATGAATAAACCTGCAACGTGATAGTTTGACTTCTCGCGATTGTATTGTGTCGCTATCAATATTATCCGTTAAGAGACATTTGTGGAATCCGGTAGAATAGCTGAAAATATATGTGGGCTCCGCCGAGATAAGTACACACCAGGCGAGGCACACGTGCCGTCGCGATAGTTTTCATTCGATTCTCGTCATCGTATCGACACGAATGGCAGCCTATCTTCCTTCTATGGACACTATCCCCCCATCGCGTCTCCGCTTGAGATATAATAATATCAGTTACGTGTCGCTCGTTTTTCTTCGGAGAAAACCCGAACAAAGTCGTCGTCTGAGTTTAACCCTCGTGATATCGGCTGAATGGGGAAAACTTTCCTCGATATGACGTCTTCCACAAGACGTCGCCGAGTCTATAGTAATAACGGCAATAATAAGCAATGAAATTTATGGCAAAAATGTGCCCGTCTCTCTTCCTGGGTGAGAAAATATTATACACCCGTATCGACGTTGATCAAATTGATCTTGGCGAATTAGAGACAAAATCTATTTTTCTGTTTGCTATCATTTTCTCAAATATTAGTTGATCTTTCTTTATTGTTTAAAGTAACTTGAGATCCCTAAAGTTCTTATCCTTTTATATTGTTTAGCTACCACGAATAGAAAATTATATTAAAATATAAAATTATATTTTTATTTATTTTGTTTTTATGTTTTCTAGCACTCTGTATGTATCGTTTTAGAATAGTGTATGTGTGTTTTAAAATAAAAATCAGATTACACATATATATTTTGAAGAGTTATGATTAAAAAGTCTAGATGACGAATGAAGGAACGCAGGATTTCTTGTCAAATGATTCTGAAAGGTTTTTTTATTATTTTGTAAAAAAATGTAATTTTTGATGGCGAAATTTTTTTATATCTATATAATTATATATATATAATTATATATTAAACTTATCCAATTTGTGTGGAAGGAACAATGAACTAATTCGAACGGCTAGCACATTAAAGAGCTATTAGAAGTTTAGCCAGTGAACTATACACCGATAGATTAAACTTTATTTTCCGAACATTTCCGGCGAAATAATGATAAATGATGGACGCAGATCAACTATCTCTCGGCGTTCTTGCAACTTTCCTTATTTACGAAGGACTCGAGCTCCATACACATTTATCGCTCTCTTCAGACAGTATCTGAAATCTCGAGAATCGAAAGCATTCTGTCCCGTGTAAAAAGTGCTCTGCATTCACTCGGCCAATGCTGTATTCAAATGTACTACTAGTGATACGATAAATGTTCTTTAGTTTCAGGACTTTGATATATTTTCCTATTTTTCTTTTGTGGGCATCCGAGCTTAAACGGCATCTTCTGTGTCTCCGCCGAACGCTACTCGTACGATATTAAATTCAGCGTGTATGCATAGTGTTTCATATATGGCATATGTATTCAAGAGGTAGTATTTTCCGTTTCTTAATATTACATAAGAATTTTTTGTATTCATCGATATAATACATGTATTTAAAAAAAGATATAGAACTCAAATCGAAAATCAAATATAATGATTCACAGAAAAATAACACTGGTCAACAAAATGAGACCTTTTTTTTTCCTTAAGTTCTATCAAACCATTTTTGGTAAATTTTTTAGCGCCGATTATGAATCTGGCCGTAAAAATGGCGTATCACAAATCAAGTTTTTGGGAAAACCTCAGTCAAAATTACTAAAATAGGCGTTTTTGATACTTTTGCGTGAGTTGTATCTTTCGATGGGGACATGCTCCAGAAAGCAGCGACAACTCAAAATGAAACTCAAGACTTATACTTTATGATAAAAATGCCAAAAGTCCAAGACAGAAAAGGTTTTCCTGAAAAAAAAGTGGTCGAAACATAAGAAATATCAATTATCGCAATGTCCTCTAGTTATACGTCTCCAATTGTCCGTTATTAGAATTTTTTTTTTAAATTATTCTGATCATGAAAGTCGGTATGTATATGTTTGCCTGGTTAGTCATCACGAATCACGTGTTGAAATTTCAAAATTAAAAATAGAGGATCCAAAATGGCAGATCAAATTATGTTATATCTTACAGCGCAACAAATTATGTTACATCTTACAGCATCTATTGCTCTTTGTCACGAATGGCATTGCAGTTCCCTTACTATTTGAGAATTTGCGACGATTTCGAGGAGAATGCAAACTTTGTTCATGCCTTTGCTCTGACGGAAACTTTTCACGCGACGTACCGTGTAATTGCATTGTTGCACTCGAATGCACTGTTTGGGGCTGGAAGTTAAGTCGCTAAAAACTCAGCACGGAAGTTAATCTTGAAAGGATATCTCGAAAACATGTGTGATTTTTTTGTGCGATATACAATTATTTCTTTTTCGTATAAGCAATATTTAGCATTTATTCCATCTTAATATTGAGACAGATCGTGATATCTTAGTAATTTTGTCGGACCGGAGTTAATTTCTTCTTGCAAAACTTCAACTTGTTCTTGTCTGTTTTTTTTTTTTCATAACTCAAAGCTTCAACTTGCTTGTCTGCCTTTTTTTCATAACTCTTGCTTAGTTAGTGTATGAAGTTACAAAATTAATTAAAATTGAGTCCGTCGTAAAAACAAGTTAAAGAACAATATATTGCTATTGTGTTTTTCTTTCAGAATTATCATTTTTATTTACCTATGTTATTATTTACAAAAGAAGCTTAAGCAAATTTTTAATATTATTTATTCTTACATAATCAGAGACAATATAAGTTATAAAACTACAAGATGTATAGCGTTAATTTAAAAATATTTTTTACTTACTTTTAATATGTTACACATTTACGATAATGTTAACAATTTTTATTTAATTATTTTCTTTATGACATTTATATGTAAAACTAAGCTTTACTTTACAGTAGAAAAAATGCGCACCTCATAACTAATGCAGGAAAAAAGTATACGTTTTACAAAAAAACTTTTTCTGGACTTTTCTATTGGACCTTAGATCACGAACAGACTTGACTTTTTCTTTTTTCTTAGAGGGCAATTGATCGCAATTTTTCAGTGGTTACATTTCCATTAAGGCCCATCGGGCAGCACCAGAATTCATTTTAAAAGTCTATTTCTACCGTTTGAATGAATCGCGTTCCTCAATATTTATGACGTTGCGTAGCTCACTTTAAAGATGTATGTGTCGAAACATTGACAAAAGCATGAAAATTTCGTAGACTGTTCTACTATTTCTTCTAAGTATCTGTGCAAAACCTGAGCACAATTCTCTTAACGGTTTGGAAATTATTTAAGTTTAAAGTTACTATTGACTCTTATGGAAAATCACGTATTATAGCACTTATTGACAAATTTCGCGTATTATAGCACTTATTGACAAATTTGACAAGGAAAAAACATTGCCAACGAAATAAAAATTTTCACATTTATTAAAAAAGCTCTAATAAATATCTATACAAAACTTCATTTAAATCCACTTGCTCGTTTCAAAATTATTTACTAAAAATTGCAGGAAAATATTATTTCTCTCTCTCTCTCCCTTTCTGCAAATTACTTGTTCTTTTTTTTGTTTCTTGTGTTTTTGATTTCAGAGGGTATTCACGATCAAAAGTTTTTGTCATAAATTAGGAAAAATATTAATTACAACTATTTTCTTTTACGAAGATGTTAAAAACCATATTATTTTGTGATACTTTAATTATTTTTATAGTCCAAATTTATTTATTTGATTTTTTAAACAGTATAAACGTAAGAAATATGTTTTTTTTTTAATTTTGACAGTTTTCTGCTATTATTGTACAGCCAAAACATCTTTAAAGCGTCCAATCTACTTGTGCCGAATCTTTCTTGATATTTTTTTATTTGCGCGATATACTGTTAAATTAAAATTTTTAACAGTTAAAAGCACAAGGTTTTAAAAACACGACTGCAAACGTCAAAAATATATACGGGAATCGTCGTTTATATGATTTAAGAATAACAACGCGAGAGAATAACAGGTG
Organism: Formica exsecta; assembly: GCF_003651465.1. NCBI lineage: Eukaryota > Metazoa > Arthropoda > Insecta > Hymenoptera > Formicidae > Formica > Formica exsecta. Next base: position 143,480 of record NW_021848854.1, on the reverse strand, counting down.
CGTCGGAAATTAAACGATATACTGCTCGCATATTATAAATTTGCTCTTTTAAATTAGGTATAAAGTTTTTATATTATTTTTTTTTTAATTTCTTTATGTATGAATTGATATATCAAACTTTATATAACTATAATTATGATATAATGACACAACACGCGTATGATATATAGTTATGCTAAAAAATATAAATCATCCATTTGATATATAGACAAATCATATTATTAGTCATAAATATATAATATAAACATTATATACATATATGTAAAGATATATATGTTCGGATTTATTACTTACAGTTTACAAAGCTCGTAAAAGCACAAACAAAGCTTAGGATACAGTATGCACTGCGTACATTGAGAGATGACTCGAGTCGATGGATTCACCATTTGAATCACAATACAAAAAGTTACAGAATAGCCTCGCGGGAAAATTTGTATTTTTTTTTTCTTTTTCTTTCTTTTTTTTTCTTTTTTTTTGTACTGCCTTTTGTCTGATGTAAATACCGCTTGCTTTTGACGCAGAAAACAATAATATCAACTTCGCGACTCTTGAGTCGCTTGTTTTCGAGATAGTAAGATACTTGAGGAGCCAAGAAAACATTTTATCTTAATTAAATGAACACCGAGTACCCGACTTGTGCTCCAGATTGTTTGAAGTCAAACAAGTGATGCGAAAATATCTTGAATTTTTCATATTACGTTCCGACAAATTTTTATACGTAAATAGAAAGCTTTTTAAAAGCGTTTTAATCTGCAATATTAAGTGACTTAGCAACTAAATATTAAATTGCAAATCTATTAAAGGAAGATCTACTAAAAATATTTACGATACATATTTTGCTACGTTTATGCAAATATGAAATATTGATCTTTGATATTATAATAGAATATTATTGTGATTCTCATATACAGGGTGGTCCTCGTAACGGTCGCCACGATTTTTAAGGCACTTACAATAATCTGACATAAAAAAGTCATAAACAGAAATTTATCAGTTTCTAACCGGCAACAAATTGCAAGAATAAAAATTGACCAAACATTTTTTTCTGTTTATCTGTTTATGACTTTTTTATGTCAGATTATTGTAAGTGCCTTAAAAATCGTGGCGACCGTTACGAGGACCACCCTGTATATAATAAAACTTATCTTATTTATTTATCGTTTAAAATTTCTTTGTTAATCTTTTCTGATCGCCCATTCGCTTTTAAAAATAATGGTAAATAAAGCTGAAATATCAAAGCAAAACTCGTTATAAACTTTCTGCGACGATAAAATTGATACGTAAACTGTGAAATGATATGTAACATAAACTAACCTAACGATTGGAAAAATTGCACAACCTCCTACGTCTTGATTTCCTTTCTTTTGACTTCTTGAATAATCAATCTTTTATTAACGTAAACGACGTAGAGGCTCACGACCAGTGGCATATGTCTTTTCCAACCTCTATATTCCGCGATCTGTCTGAATTAAACATATCGTGTACGGTTCTATAAATGCAGAAATTGTTGTTATCTGATATCAATTTTTAAAAGATGAGTTGTTATAAACAATCATAAAAGGAGCACTTTGCAAAATTTCAGACAAATTGCAAACAAATGATTTGTAAGAAATTATATTTAATGATATATTATCTGAAATATCATAAGTGTCAAACATATATATGTATATATATTTTTTAATATTTTTATAATTTAAATAACATTGATGATCGTAGAGAATAATTTTTATTACCACCGAAAGTATAAATTATATTGAAGTAAAAAATAATTTTCTAAACAATAAAATAATTTTATTGATAAATATAACAATAGAAATTTTTTTTCTTTTTGCATATATTACATGAATGTACATGAATGTATCCATATACAATTACTCTAAATAATATATTTGTTATTAAATTCGCAATTTTATCGAGGCATTTGATGGCACAGTCGTTTTATGCAATCAAAATGGCCGTTTTGAATGTCCATTCGAGAAATTCTCATTCGGAAAATCCTCACTCCTAGAGAAACCACTTGACTCCACTCTCAAACATTCGCGTCGCATTCATTTCCACGAGCGTAATGTCCGCAAGGCCGGTTAATGGCATCACAAAGATGTTTTCTTTTCTCGGCGAGTCGCCGTTCCTCCCGTAATGTCAGAACTCTTCTCGGACCCTTTCGCGAGCTTCGCAGGTAAGCTGCATCTAAAATACGTGCGAGCCTAAGGCTAGTCGGAGAGGAGAGAAAGCTCTCTCCCTCTCTCTCTCTCTCTCTCGTTCCTTTTCCTTCTCGCTGAAGTCAATACGAGAAGTGACGACACTTCAGAGGTCAGGAAGAGCAAAGAGCCAGCTCTCGTCCTCCATCGTTCGCTATATATCCCCATTCTACGAAGCCCTCGTCTCGTTTGTCTACCTCGGGCGGCAGGTGACCCAGTTCTCCGCTTGGAACATACTACTCTCTAACGACTCGGTAGTGCTCGAAAGGTATCGGCCTGAAGCGAGGATACCCGACAAATTCGCTTGACGCGCGATCACTACCGCCATTGTGTTCGCCGAATCACGACCGCGAGCTTTTACGCTTACGGGATTTTGCCGCGGTAAATGCGCGCCGGAGAAGCCTAGGCTCGTAAAAAGGAGCCGTAACTTCTACACAACGTATCCGTCAATGACGCGAGATGATTGATAGTGTATCTTTGGAAGATACGATCGTGAAGACAGAATTGTTGACGAGACAGACGAGACGATTATAGTCGTTTTTACTGCTTAAGTTTTATAGCAAGATTTGTCGAAGTAATAAAAAATCCGTCTTTAAATGACGATGCGATAAAATTAGAACATTCAATATACGAAGTTATCGGACGTAACAAAGAGATATTCATCGCACATTCTTTTCTTTTCTTCAATAGAATGGTTATTTATATATTTGAAATACATAATTTAATTTCAACCCCCCATTTAAGGATGTATGTGTCATATGTCAAAACATTGACAAAAGCATGAAAATTTCGTAGACTATTCTACTATTTCTTTTGAGTATCTGTGTAAAATCTGAGTACAATTCACTTAACGGTTTGGAAATTATTTAAGTTTAAAATTAGTATTGATTCTTATGAATAATTACGTATTGTAGCACTTATTGACAGATTTGACAAGCTAAAAACATTGCCAACGAAATAAAAATTTTCATATATATTAAGAAATTTCTAAATATTTGTGCGAAACTTGATTTAAATCCACTTACTCGTGTAAAAGTTATTTACTAAAAATTGTAGAAAAATATTCTCTTTTTCTCTCTTTCTGCAAATTACTTGTTTTTTTTTTTTTATTTCTTGCAACTATTTTCTTTTATAAAGACGTTAAAAACCATATTATTTTGTGATACTTTAATTCTTTTTATAAT
>NW_021848854.1:76283-136070 GCF_003651465.1 Formica exsecta | reverse complement strand
ACGTGCAAGCGAGATAGCACGTGTGGCGTACGTGCAAGCGAGATAGCACGTGTGACGTACGTGCAAGCGAGATAGCACGAACGGCGTGCGTGCGAGCGAGATAGCACGTGTGGCGTACGTGCAAGCGAGATAGCACGTGTGGCGCACGTGCAAGCGAGATAGCACGAGTGGCGCACGTGCAAGCGAGACAGCACGGGTGGCGCATGCGCAAGCAGGATAGCAGGAAGAGACAGTGAGGCTTGCGAGGTATATATATATATATATATAGGTATATATTTTAATTTTAACAGTTTTTTGCTACTATTGTACAGCCAAAACATCCTTAACACGGACTCTCGATTTTTTTTTGTTAGGAATATTTTACCTGATTTTATTGTGTGCTGAAAAATATTGTGTTTCAAACGAAGGATTATTTTTCGGGGTTTCGGCAAAGATTCTTGAATTATGACTGTTTTCTTTTTAAAGCGTGTTATAAATACATCTTGGGGAAAATATATATTTTCATTTCGCACAAAAGAGAAATGTTTCTTTGCAGCGGGGTAAATAAAAGTTTCGATATTGCACGCTGTTACTGATATAGGATACCATCGGCTTTTGTTGCAGGAATTCCTATTGGCAATCGACGTAACGTCCAGCGGTACACCGGAAGAAAAACTGAAATGGGCGTTCCGTATGTACGATGTTGATGGCAACGGCGTTATCGATATGCAAGAAATGACGAAGATCGTCCAGGTACTGCGCTTCATGAATAATGCATGCGCTTCGATTTATCTCCACTTGGTTGCACTCGACCGCGACTCTTTTGATGGAACACAGAATTTTTTTTTTTTTTTTTTTATCACTTGACGTCAGAGTACTGCCGGCACGATTAATCAATGAGAGAGTGAGCGATTTGATATAATATTCATATATAATATATTCATGTATGCGGCACGAATCCTGCCTTTTTTTTCCTGTCGTGTATACAAGTTTATATTTTACTGCACGATGCGTGTATAATCTCGCTACGTTTTTTTCAAGTTAATAAAAAATTTATAACGTATGTATAAAAAACATACACACGACATGAATTCGTGTTATGAATTTTAACGGAATTAATTTTCTCTTATTATATTTGCTAATGTAACGAGATCGCGCGAATATAATATATTCAAGAAATTCTGAAGCCTTGAATTCGGTCGAACAAGTCGATTCGTACGACGGTTAATTAACGCGCATCTGCAAACTGGCAGGACTATAAATCAACGCTGTTTTTCTCCGTCCATTCGGTGCATCCCTGCAGAGTTCTTACGTGCATTGAGTGGCAGTGTATGCAGCGTTATACGGGCGCGCTAATATTTCATGAACACCACGCGAGAACAGATGTCGACGTAGTCGCGCGGCTATTCCACTTGACGTCGTGCATTTCCCAGAAATGCCAGAAGCGAAGCTTCGTTAAATACAGCTGTCGCTTCTCATTTTTAAATAAGTAATTAAAGTTCGCGGTGCTCGCGGTGACCTGGCGAACGGTAAGCGAGACGAGCGGAATTTTTTCATGAAACCTTGCATAATGAATTTCTGTTAAGAGATCATGATCCGCATTCCTCGCATGAAAATTCGATTTTTATAATATTTAAACAACGCAACGTGAAGTTTTATGATTCAATCGGGCAAAATGCTATTTATAAAGCTCAACTCTCACTAATTTCGTCGCGGTTACGTAAGTGTCAACGAAAGGAAAATATTTTAATGTATTACAGTAGAATTTTAATCGTGCAAAAAAATAAAATAAAGAAAGTCGTTGACAAAAGAGTCTAAGTTTTTTTAAACGTGCAAGATAATCTAATAATATGTCAATTTTTCATTATCAGTATATTTTATATGAGAAACTTGGAATTATTCTGCGAAATAAATAGGACATAAAGATAAAATCATGGCAGAGAGAGTAATTATTGCAGGCGTGAATCCGGATAAATAGAGGAATGAGAGGCTTATATGCAGAGCGCGGAAAATTGTGATAAAATGCAGGGACGAGATGTCGCGTATCTTATAAAAGAATATTATTACACCACCATATATTTTACTTTACATTTTAATGCACTTTTTCATTACTTTTTCAAGTTAATTTTTACCAGGCATACATGTTTGTATGGTAAAATTTTACTCTTGTTGCAATAATATAACTATAATTGACAAATTTATACAAGAAATGGAATAAAATATTTGACAAAAAATTATAATAAAAGTAATAAAAGATGATAATGATAACGTCGATTCCTTCGTTAATATGTTAATATAAAATTCTCCCTTAATACGATTTTAGAATCACATGTTATCAACTTTTAAATGTCAAACATAAATATTTTTTTTAATGAATATATTTAATTTGTGCAAAATTCCAAAAACTTTGGCGCCACGTTTTGAGTATGAGTTGCGAAGACAACTTTTTGATGAGGAACACAGGAAAAATAATAAAAAAATTCTAGGATCAATAGTTTGTAAGATATAGCAATAATATGAATATTTTACAAAACATAAAATTTGAATTTCAAAAAGAGAAAAAATTAACAAAAAATATTTCATTGAAACAGAAATCATAATAAACAACTATGTAAACATTATACATCATGAACTTTATTATCCATGTACATTTAATAGAGCGTACCTTAGCACATTTATTTATTTATGTGTAGTAAATCGAACGCGTGGATTCTGCCTCTCCCCCTACACCCTTACCTGAAAAAAAACTAACCTAGCCCAGCCCATGTCCGAGAGGTGAATTATTATCTAGAATAAAGATTCATCCTTCGGACATGGATTGGGCTAGGTTAGTTTCTTTTCGGGGTGGGAGTACAGGGGGTTATGCCCCTCTCCCACTTACGCGTTCGATTTACTACACATAAATAAATTAATGGTGTCTGAAAATTACATATAATTCGTGGAAATGCTTCTGTTAATAACTTTTTAATAAACAACGATGGAATTTTTTAAGTATTTTTCCCGTATTTCTCGCTAAAAACCCTTTCGGAACTCACAGTTAAAACGTGGCGCCAAAGTTATCGGAATCTTGTCTTAATTTGTTCTATTGGATATTTATTTATATTACATCACAAAATTCTTTAAAAATTATAGAAGAAAAAAGCTTTAAATATTCTTTGCTGCAAAATTTATATACGCACGTCTCTCTTTTCACTCATAACAAAAATCGATACTTATCTTATCTAAATACGAACCTTTCTAGAATATTTCAAATTTTAAATAATAAGAAAATTGTTTTAAGAGAGCTAAAATATTTTAATTATCGACAAAAAGTTTGTCCCGGATGATAATAGGAAGATTCTTTCAACGCTTTGAGATATCGTTATCGTTAAAAAGCTCGAGCCGTTTACCCGGTTTCGAATACTCATCTCCATGCTATTAGAAGTTTGGAACTTCCGCGACGCCGTTGCCACGGGAATTCCGGTAACAAGAGGTTTTCCGCGCTCAATGAAAATTAACGACGGAATGTTCAGTGAAACTCAATGCCTTCGTATATTTAACACTTAAACCCGTGAACATCTACGTCATGAAACGCGCGTTTCTGTAACTCAATTGGCTCTACACTCTATTGTAGAAGCTCTGGGAATAACAGTGTCTGTTATTGATATCTCTACAAGCAAATTCATTGTTCAAAAATGTTACTGTTGCTTCAGACGCGTTAAATTGTGAAACGGGATACAAGTGTATTTTGACAGATTTATTCATACGGCTCACATGATTGAAAATGAAGTAGACACAATTATTTATAAAAAAAAATGATATTTTATATAATCTCTAAACAAGAAAAAAATAATTTTTTAAATGAGGACAACATGACAGGTTATAACAGAATCTATAGCTTGATCGTATTCAATATTATCATTAAACATTGTTAATTTATATTTTTAAAATTTATGTGGCAGCAATACATTCGAAATTTCTATTATGTTTTCTTAGAAATTAATTCTACATATATTTGAAAATTGATTTAATTCTTTAGATAAACATACACTGTGTGAACAGGCAAGAAAGAGGATTAACTTTGTTTAAATAATCGTCTCCAGCCGGTCTATTATGTCCACTATAAAATTAATTTGCTTTATCTCATGTAGTTGAGCGAAAAATAATAAATTCCACGCGTTTATCTCTGTCCGAGCGATTTACAGTAGATTAAAGATATGAGAAGAGATTATAAATAAAGAATCACTGGTGCACTTTATGCGATAAATTTTTATTATTATTTTTTTAGCAATACACAATTTATTATTTAGTCAAGTTTTATTTAACTGCGAACATCACGTGCATAAGAAAGATAAAGTACGTATGCCGAGCATGATATAAGCGAGATATAGCAGAACGAAAGAAACTAAAACTCACCAACGATCCATTGAATGCTCATTAATCAGATGCTGTTCTTTTTTTATGAGGACGTGGTCTGGGTTGCATAACCTTTCGATCTTTTCATGATGGATTTAACATAGACTTCTGCTAAAAAACCATGACGAGAGTGGCTTTCGTGATTTATGACTTTATCATTGTTTATGTAACGCATACTATACAACCTTGAGCAAAATCTCTGTCTCTGCACTTTTTCAATAAAAAATCATGAAATTGTTGATGTATAAATATATACTGGTATGTTTTTTTTTTGTTTTTCTTTTAATATGAGATTAGATATTATTTTCGCATTTGAGCGAACATGAATTACAGAATTGTGTATACATTCTGCATTTTGAAATGATTAAAACCGATATAAAACGCCTGCCTGATTGCACCCAAATCATTTGTAACATATATTTTATCCTCATATTATTTTATACTATATGAGAAGTTAAGCTGTAAAATAATTATATTAATCTTATCCATAAACTTAATTATGGAAGTCGATTAGAAATATCTGATATCTTTAAAATAAACACCATACATAAATGTAATATCTAATATTTTTAATCTGTTATAAAAAAAAGCACTTTACATGAACTTATTTTATTACATTAAACTAATAATTTACCAGGCGGAATTTTTACGATTAAAAATGTAGTAATGGCATGAAACGAAAATATCATTTTGTGAATTGAAAGCAAAAGTGAGAAAATGTTACGTTGAAATCATGGCGAAAAAACAAAATTGAGCGTTTTTGTCCTTATTGATACAAAATTATCTTTTACAATGGTTGCATTTTATAAATATGTCAAAATATGTGGACTGGCTTTCAGGAAAATACGACAGAAACACGTTCATATATAGAGTGCTTGATCCTGAGCTTACGTGAGCCCGAGTATCACGTAGAGAGAAACAAAGTATTATCCTTCTGTTCCCAGGCGATATACGACATGCTCGGCGCGTGTTCGAGCAATAGACCGGCGGACAGCGCGGAGGAGAGGGCGAAGAACATATTCGCAAAGATGGACGAGAACAACGACGGGCAGCTGACGCAAGACGAGTTCCTAAAAGGCTGCCTCCAGGACGAGGAGCTGTCGAAAATGCTCGCCCCTTAATCCCGACGCCGCCTTATTTTCGGAGCCGCCGACGCGCGATCGTAAACGAGGACACACACCACACTCTCATGATTCTCCCAAAACTCAACAACTACGGAACGTCAACAATAAGCCACCACCGAAATCGACACTCGCATACACACACGCCATCGTCATATACGTTAAACACGTACACGTACCAAACGATATAATTTCCAATTAATTATGACGTACGCTATTATTATGGCGGTTCGATAACCTAGTCCCGTCGCTCGTGTCCGATGGAAAGACACGAGCCGTGATAAAATGGCGGATGGTGACGAGGAAAATGATCGAGGATGATCGATAAATGAAAAGAAGGAACAGCGATTCGAATCGAGTCTTGTTCATTTGAAAAAGGAGAGATTTTTAAGAAGATGGCGCACTGTACGCGTGGATCTTTGTTTGGATGACAGTAATACGATGGTGGTAATCGGTTCTAGGAAAAGATAGCCTCGCGAACACACGGAGAACAGAGAACGATGCTGCTGCTGACGACGGTGGATCCAATTAGCATCTCGTGAAAATCTTCTTGTCCATTTTGAACTCACATCGTCGACAAATGACAATTCACGTGTACGGCGAATCTCGCATTCACACACTGGTTCGTCGTGCGAATTCAGGAATTTCCTCGAACCGTGGCGATGGAATTAACGGGGGGGAGTGGAACCATCAGTTCTTTCGAGGGAGGAAAGTGACAACGTCGGTCGTCACGGAGGATCGTCGGTGGCTTTCAAAGCTCGCGCTTGCACTGACAATTTGGCTTAACCGATGCTAGATGTACGGAATTCGCCCTCTTTCGTCGGCGAATTATATAGCTCCGTCTAATAATACAGACGGAGAGCATAAATTAATCCTCTGATGCGCTTCAGGAGATATAAGGACTTTGCATGGTAGTTCCATACAATTTCGCACAGACTTAACTTCGGAGGTATTAATATCGCGATTCTAATTTCACTCCGGATTTATCAATAGCACCCAGAAGTTCGTCAGATCTCGCGGTGAATCTTATTAGACGTCTATTGTTTTTGCGAGCGCTTTTGTCTCGTTATAATAGAGAATTAGTGTAAATAAATCAAGCGCATCATGAATTAACTCACTTCAACTTACTGCTGGATTGTTACAAACATCTGTTTACAAGTATTTACACAAGCACTTGATCTATAGTGTCATTTGGCCATAGTGCCATACAAACTGAAGCCCATTTTTGCGCATGCACATAAAGTATAGATATAGAGATATCTCAAATATATTTAAATAATCTTAAAATCAACTATACATTTAATCTGATTTGAGTCTCATGAATCTTCCGTTGAATCATTGCACGGCCCTTGTTTTTCTAATCCGGAATACATATATTTGAACAGCTCGAAGCCAGACTGTGATTTGCATCTCGTGTAAGTTATTTGTTTGATGGCCATCATTAATCTTCATTCCATTCCATTCCATTCCATTTCACATGATTCCACTACTCCGCAAAGTCCCGTTTATCAGATTTCGCTGCAGGAGTCGCATCAAGATTTACTTGTAACGTTCGATTACACAAAACTTCTAAATAAGATGAAGAATGAATAGAGCGCATCAGAGGATGAATCAGGATTAGGACTAACCGAAGTCGGTGCAACCTGGACTTGAAATTGCCCAGGCGATCTTATCATATCGCGATGGAACAGGAACGGAATTTCTCGCGTGAATCAGAAGAAGGTGAGTGAGAAAGTGAAGATCGGCTCGTCGCCAAGCCCGTCGTAGAATCGACGAGCGAGACTTGCGTGTGCGTCAGAAGAGAGAACTGCGACAGAAATGCGACGTGCGATCGCATGCATGTCCCACCTTTTTCAGGCCTTTGCCCGGATCGATCGTAGGTCGTAAGATCGATGTGTTGTTGCGCTGATATGGGCCGTCGGCCACCGTTCGCCGCGCGAGGTAGTAACACAACGAATTGCGCGAATTACGAGGTAAATGTCGATTAGATAGAGGGGATGGGGAGGTGGGGGAGGGAGAAATATCGTTTAAAGGGGCATACCCGTTTAAATCCTCGAGAAATTAGTACTTTTTCTAGATTTTTTTGCAGTGACTTGATAAAAATTTTTTATTTTTTTACAATATTAATACAATATTATTAAGTACTCAAATAAAAATTTTCAACTTAAAAAAATTTTTATTTGGAAGTTATGCGAATATTTGGAGAGCTCCTCCAATGGGGATCCCGCGTGCCACTTTTCGTCGCTAGGGACGCTAGTGGGGAGTGCATCTATTATGGCTGCCGGCTTCTCATATTTAATACAAAGAATAACAGGTAATAAGAGCCAGTGCGGTATAAAAAGCGTAAAAAAATAATTAAAATATATTAAAATATTAACTAAAAAAACAGTCCAAAAAAGGGACCGTAATGTTTGCTTGATATTTTATCTTTAGTTGATATTTTAATATTATTTATTTGCGCTTTTCATACCACTGATCACAATCTGACTTGCTGTCAGAAACAGACTCCGCACCATGCCAGACATTCAAGCTCGCGCGCCATTCCTTAGGTGTGTTTCCCACTAGATCTTGATCCCTGAGCTTGTCGTGTCGGGATCCCCATTTTAGGTGGTTGCAAACGGTGTGTATGAAAACATTCGTTTATCATATTTGAAATCAATAATATAAATTTTTTTATTAAACATATTAATAGCTAAGCGTTTTTTTAAATTAAAAAGAAAAAATGATGGCATGTTGAAAAAAAGTTCCGTTTTTTTAAAAAAAAAGTCCATCTTTTTTTGTTTATAACAAAAAAATAGGGAATCGAATTTAAAAAAGGCCTTGTTAACACATGCGGAATCTTATTAAGAACTCGCATGCAAAATTTGAAGTTAATCCGTCGAATGTAGCCCAAGTTTTCATGCATACCGCGCATGAAAATATAAATCTGCAAATATCCGCATAACTATCAAAACAAAATTTTTTTTAAGCTGAAAATTTTTATTTAAGTACTTAATAATATTGTATTAATATTCTAAAAAAAATAAAAAGTTTTTATGAAGTTGTTGCGCTGCAAAAAAGTCTGGGAAATGTACTCATTTTTCGAGGATTCAAACGGGTATGCCCTCTTAAGAGAAAATACATTAATTTTATATCGGTGCACCGCCGCGAGGGAGGCATCGTCGACCAGCACGCGCGTCATCCTTCGCTGAAATCGATACATACCTAGATGTAGACAGCTATTACGTGCAACGGATGTGAAATAGTACTACCACCCGTAGTACGATTCATGTGTACCGCGTTTGTCGCGAAATCCTCTGAATTTCCGCTGAACATGCGGTATAGATTAAGCGAGCGCCGTAGAGAACTTGGAAGGAAAACATTGGCGAAAGTTACTATAAGGCGACAAAAGCGGGAGTCAATTTCCGGACGGCTAAAATTTTCGTACAAACTACGCGAATCGTCTCATACATTTTCGCTTTGCTATTGTGTCGCTACTGTTCTTTCTGGGATTGCTTGTATAAGATGATTGTGTAACTAGATTTTTTCTGTCATATATCTCGATCACCGTGAGAAAGTCGTATAAAGCATGTGTAATTGGCATTATAAAAATACCAACAAAACATAATCGTTTAAATATAGCATCGGTTGATTTTAATCTAATCTTGATTGATACTTTGTCTTTTTTTAAAGAATTAAGAAAGGACAAAGAGCTGAATTAGGCTACGGTCAAAGTTGACTGACGTTTGATGAAATCGATTCGCAAGTAATAATGATTGACGTATTGGACACACGTATAGTATAATAAAAATGCGATATAACATGTTTATACATATATGTATATCGTCCGAAAATAATATTTTGATCATTATTACATACGTAATCGTTGCATTATGTCATAATTATGACGCGAGAAGAGACGAAATATTAAGCTTACTATCGCGTCAATCGATATAAAGAGGATCAATCTGATAACTGTATAACGGCCGTCTTAATCCAATCGACAGCATGCTGGTCGACGTTCACGAACGTTCTGACGCCTTCCACCGGATCGAAGGCTTCGATTCCTTTCTTCTTTTTTTTTTTCTTTCTAGTACATACACATATGTATATCTTTATGTAGTATATACGAAATAATAGTGCCCGCGAGAAACACAATGTGCACCGGGGTTAATGTGGTTCGCGTGTATATATTTTAAGATTTACGAACAAAGGTCTGTGTATCGGATACGTTAACGTAACCGTATGATGCTTTTCGCATGACGATGTTATGCTTTGCATGCAAATGGACGGATGGGTTATTTGCTGTCAGGAATCCTGTATCTTGCGTCAAGTCGGCAAGGTAAGTTATCACCAGGGTTGGGTAAGTTAATTTTTTTTTTTTTTTTAATTTAAGAGGGAATACCCATTTGAACCTTTGAAAAATGAGTACATTTTTTAATTTTTTTGCAACGCAATGATAAAAACTTTTTTTTTTACAATGTTAATACAATATTATTAAGTACTTAAATAAAAATTTTTAGCTTAAATAAAATTTTTTTTAGAGTTATGCGAATACTTGCAGAGCTTCTCCAATTTTAGGTGGCTGCACGATGTGTATTGAAACGTTCGTTTATCATATCAGAAATAAAAAATACAATTTGTTTTTTTTTTTTTATTAAACATTAATAGCTATCTGTTATCCAAGCCATTTTTTCAAAATTTTAAAAAATAAACAAATGGCATGTTGAAAAAAAGTTTTGTTCTTTTTTTTAAAGATCCATCTTTTTTTGTTTATAACAAAAAAATGGGGAATCGGATTTAAAAAAGACTTTGTTAACAGATGTGGAATCTTATTAGGAACTCGCATGCAAAATTTGAAGTCAATTCGTCGAGCGTAGCCCGAGTTTTCATACATGAAAATATAAATCTGCAAATATTCGCATAACTTTAAAAACAAAATTTTTTTAAGTTGAAAATTTTTATTTAAGTACTTAATAATATTGTATTAATATTGTAAAAAATTAAAAAGTTTTTATCATGTTGTTGCGTTGCAAAAAAGATTTAGAAAATGTACTCATTTTTCGGGAGTTCAAACGGGTATGCCCCCTTAAATTCAAAGTTAATGATCCAAAAATTAACTAAGTTTGCGTTGAAAGTTACTTAAACAAAAATTAACTTAGTTAATATTAAGTTAAAGAATTATTAATTTATTAAAGTTAAAAGTTTATTCTCTATTCAACAGCGAATTGTCACATCCTTGTATGACAAACTTGTATGACAAATGGAATATTTGCCTTACGATCAACCATTTTCACGCTTTAATATTTTAAGACTTTAAGACTTTAATATTGATGAATTAATTTAACTTGTATAAAAAAAGTTAATAAATTAATGTTAATGCATTTAAAAATAACTAGTTTAAGTTAAAAGTTAACACGTTTAATTAATTTAAGTTAAAAGTTATAAATTTTTCAACTTTTTAACTTAACTTTTAATTATTTAACTAGATACTATCCAACCCTGGTTATCACCAAAGAGTATTTTCGAATTGAACGGAATTTGTTTTGATTCTATATACATTCGAGTATTATTTATATAAAAAAGATATCGCTTTTTTAAAGTTGAAAAAAATATCTTGAGCAGTCAAAAATCTCCCTTATAAGAACGTTTCCATTCTTCTTTAAAGAAATCCCAAAATTTCTGAAAATGCTTTAATGCACAGAGTTAATAATGCGTATGCTGTATGCATATTTAGACATGATTGATTCCAAGCAAGAGAACGATAGTTAAGCCCGCGGTACATATATATGAGAATAAATTGATGATAAAATGTTATATATATATATAACATTTTATCATCAAATTATTCTCTTTCTCTCTCTCTCTCTCTCTCTCTCGAACAATAGTGTACACCATTGTAAATGTTTTAGTACATGTTGGAACGCACGTTGCAGATTGTATTTGTAATTGCTTCGTTACCTGTTTCCGATAGTTTTGAGATATGTCTTGTGGTTTGCACAGCCATCGGCGGTATCGGAAAATCTTTCTTTTCACTATTACTCATATAATGATTAATTCTTTCATGTGCACACACAGATTTTTTTGAAACTTTGCAATTTTTTTAGAAATCCCTAACATTTATATTTTAAAGATAAAATAATGAATGTGTTTAAAGATTCTTTTTTTTTTTTTTTTAAGAGAAGTCCGTGAATATTTAAAATTATTGATAATCCTCACATGATAATTTTCATCTTCAAAATAAATTAAATAAGTACGGGAATGAATTAAAATAAAAGATAATTTTTAATTTTTATCTACAAAAAATAATATAGATATTTTCGTATTTATGTATAAATTCAGCGAGACATATTTTCTGGATTACGTCGGAGAACGTGCACCGCAAGCTTTTATCGGGCAAGGAAACCAGCAACGACACGTACGAGTGATGTGTGCCGTGGGCTTTAAAAAGAATCGATCAAGCAGCTGTGTGCGATATAAGGGACAAACTTGATTTGAGGGCGCAAATGCCAACGATAATTGTTATCGCTATTCATGGCCCGTTACCAGACAACTCCGAGTACTCTTTTTGCCATGTAGCGTAGCATGTGGCGCAGTAAATTCTCACGTACTAAGCGGCTTAAGTCGCGCTTGGAACACATTGTGATCCGCGCGGATTTCTAGTGGATAGAAAAAAAACCTGTCGCGTTAGTTCAGAAGCTTCTTGTTGAATGAATCTATACTAACCGTCGAACAAAATTGGCTGGATAATTAGGATAAATATTAATTTTCGGACTTGTGCGTGTTTTTATTATTAAATATAGGCTACAATTATAAAAAGTATCGGAAAGATTAATGCAAAAATCTGAGCAATTGTGAGGAGCGCCAGAGAAAAAGATATTATTTATAAAATATCAAAATTATATGTGCAAAATTTTTAGCTTTCTTTGTAAACTATAACTATAAATTATTGAGTGTTGAGAAATCTATAAATGGTGATTATCTGATGAAGTACTTGTATTAATTTTTCGAAATAATTTCGTCGCAGCATTTTTTAGTTTTACATTTCAATGTTGCATATTAGAATATATAAATTATTTTGATATAATAATTTATATATTGTTTATAAAACCTGAACATATTTATGAGATCTTTATTGATCTCAGATTAACATTCGAGATACATTATTTTCTGTGTGCATTAATATTAGAAAATTCTATCTACTTGTATGTATCTTGTGGGCGTGTGTGTGTGTGTGTGTGTGTGTGTGTGTGTGTCTGAAATGAATCAAATTAATGAGCAATTATTGTGGTAATAATATCGAATTAATTGATAATCGTAAATCGATAGTATATTGAATATTGGATACAAAAGTTCTTCACAGCGCAAACAAAATTATAAAACGCGTAGGAATTTGTTGTTTTTTTTCTGTCGGTCGGGAATGTTATTAATATTATAAATTAGTTGTTGCAAATGAGAGTTAGCAGATATATATGAGGCTTTTAATTAAAATTGTAATTTATTCTTCAGTGTCATTTGCCCGCGGTTATTATAACAGATAAAAAAAAATTAGGAGCGATCTCTTTCTTGATCAACAAAATGGACGAATGCGGTTTTTGAAAATTTTGCATCACGATGCATCATAAGCTATGGAATGCTTGTGACACTGATTTGGATTAAATCTGTTAATTGAAGTGGATTCCACTGCAGTGCTTTGATGAATAAAGTGCATTCGAGAATTTTGCGGGTTTTGTAAAGAAACGAGATGTGTGTGTGTGTGTGCGTGTATATCCAGAGACTTTAATCATTTACATAGAATTATGATGAATATCTTATGAAAACGATAACATCACAAATTGTATATCTTACAGAAATGTCTTATAATTAAAAGTCGAGATATACTTAAACTCCTCGAAAAGTTCGTGCAGGGAGATTACAAAAGTATGATAGAACTTAATCATAATTTAGGAAAATTTTTTCGCGAATTGGCAAAACACGTTCTTCAAGAAACTGCAATGATGAAGGATTAATTTTCTGTTTTTTACATTTAAAAATGTGGCGTTATAGAAAAACATTTTGCGTTTTCTGTACGACTTATAAAAAATAATATTTCGTGTCTATACAGTGTGTTAGAGACTATCCTAATTATTAAAAAAAAAAAAAAAAAAGAAAATGGCGGATATTTGTTTTAAATGCTGAATTAAGTGGGCATATCCGTTTGAACTCTCGAAAAATGAGTACATTTTCTAGATTTTTTTACAGCGCAACGACTTGATAAAAACTTTTTAGTTTTTTACAATATTAATACAATATTATTAAACACTTAAATAAAAATTTCCAGTTTAAAAAAATTTTTTCTTACAGGTTATGCGAATATTTGCAGATTTATATTTTCATGCGCGGTATGCATGAAAACTCGGGCTACATTCGACGGATTAACTTCAAATTTTGCATGCGAGTTCTTAATAAGATTCCGCATGTGTTAACAAGGCCTTTTTTAAATCCGATTCCCTATTTTTTTTTTTGTTATAAACAAAAAGAGATGGACTTTTTTTAAAAAAAACGGAACTTTTTTCAACATGCCATCATTTTATTTTTTTAAATTTTGAAGAACGCTTGGATAGCAGATAGCTATTAATGTTAAATAAAAAATACTTGTATTTCTTATCTCAGATATGATAAACGAACGTTTTCATGCAAACCGTGCATGAAAAGATAAATCTGCAAATATTCGCATAACCTCAAAAAAAAAAAAAAATTTTTTTAGGCTAAAAATTTTTATTTAAGTACTTAATAATATTGTATTAATATTGTAAAAAAAATAAAAAGTTTTTATCAAAACGTTGCGTTGCAGAAAAATCTAGTAAATGTACTCATTTTTCGAGGATTCAAACGGGTATGCCCCCTAAGTACTTTGGGTTCATCAAGAGCGTGTAATGATCTAGGAATGCTTAAATTACTGTATGCTACTATTGCGATCTATTGTTTATTGTGTAGTTATTCAGTAATTAATTTATATATAAATACAAACTAGTATGGGAGAAATGTGGAATAAAGACAGCATTCAATGGAGTAAAACAAAATATTATTTGGCATCATCGAGCGAAAGTTGTCTATCGATACTATGATTAACGATTAATATCGATCTAATTAAGATCAAACTTAATGGATGATGGAAAGTTTCGGATATAGTAGTATTAAAATTAATACTATCGGAAAAAATTGCTCTTATTAAAATTAGTTGAGGCAATCAATCTTGATTAATAATATTAATTTTAACTGATAGTACTAAATAAAATGAATCGTTTCTATCAAAATTAATCGGTAGTCTCGGAATTAATTAACATTAAAATTAATTGATTTTACTTGTAGTGTGACTGCATTAAGTTAAGTGAAATAGCACGTGTTGTAAGAGATAGACCCCCGTCTCCCTATCGTATTAATCAAAGAACAACGATAAGCGGACCACAATGTGTTACTAATAATGTCGCGTCAACGCAAAGATTTTTCGCGAAAACACGCGAATCGCATCTTTTGCTTATTCTTCGCCGGCGAGATATGTAGATAAGATTTCTCTCATGTAAGACAGATAATAGCAGCATCGCATTTTCGTGTGTCGCGTTTAAAACGGATTGTGCTGGTCGTAAAAGAAGATATACCTATCGCTCGAATTGTGTATACTCATCTCTATGAAGACGATAGACTAGCGTCTATTAGTGATAGCATTCGACCAATTGTGTGTTTTTATTAGGAAAAAAACCGCTTTCCTTATCTGATCTGCGCGATTGCGTTCTCTCGTCTCTTTGCTTCCACTCGCAGTACTCGTCATCGAATTCACCGACTCGATCGATTTCCCTCTCTAGATAAATTATGTAGATACAAATTAGATATATATATATAGCTTTATAGAATAAGGAACAAGATGAACTGTCTTTGCGGAAATTGCGTCGCGAGTGATTTTGTCGGTGTGGGTAGGCTTCGTGCAAGAAGCAAGTCAAGTAATTTAACGGACGATGTGTCCACGCTCGTTATTTTTACTTGGTAAAATAATGCGCGAGATTAGTTCGCGAGAGTAGATTTGACGATTGAAAATCGAGGGCGATCGATTCGCGGAGCACGCAGATCGGAGAACGCTGTCCACGTTGACGAGATAACTAAATAAAGCACGTGCTCTCGCATATACATATATATTTATATTAGGCTAGGTACATATCATCTCGGCTCCTTCCATGACGCGCAAGAGGCGAAGGCTCTTTTTCGCTTCGCGGTTTTACTCTCTACGTGCTTCAATCGCAACTATCACGATTAAGTCAATTTTAAACGAAGAAGAGGAAGAAGATATCCGTTAACACGATATTTCTATATATATACGTGTACGCGTAATTATATATACATATATATATTAAAACGTGTTAATAATATTAATATATATTCTATGTGTGTAGCGAATCTGTACCAGAGTTCGTAAATGCGGTCTTGTTCACTGGCGATGATGGAATCGATCGCGCTTATAATTTTTCGGATCAAGAAATGAGACCTTTATTTCAGGGCAATTATTTCTCGACACATCATTCATTTTTCGTCTATGAATTGCGTTCTAAAATTACGAGAATTATTTTTATCTTTGAATCTGGAAACGATGTTGAAGATTTCGCATATGAAAAGGAAAATTTGATTGAATAATTTCTCTAAACGTATCATATACAAATTAAGAAATTGTTAAAATATTGATATGTCCAGACATTTTTAGGGACAAATTGATCACAGAAAATTTGTGAAATGAAAGAAATGACAATCTATAATATCATTAAATTTCATAAAAAAATAATAATAATAAATCGACGATGCGTTTCACGAAACCATCACCAATGCGCAGGACCTAAGATAGACGCATTCGCACCGTCATTGACTTACACAAAGATACACACTCGCGTCCTAATCGCTAATCGCTAATCGCTAAATCAAGACTCGGTTCGTAAAAAAAAAAAAAAAAAAAAAAAAAAAAGAAAAAAAAAAAAAAAAAAAAAAAAGAAAAAAAAATATCCACGCAACTCTTCTCTCTGGAATAGAAAGTGCAGCATTGACAATCGACGTAATAAAAGTTCCCTTGTACGAAAGAGTCGACGTACGTATATAGACGGGAAAATTTTATAAAGCTTAAGAGAACGGACCTAAAGTGCATTACACATTATTAGAGGAGCCACGTCGTCGCTAGTTGTCTCCTTCTTCTTTGGCGACGTGCGAATTCTCCTTACAAAACCGTCATCCCGTACATACACGCGATAAGAACGTATACGCACATAAATATGCACCTACGCACGCGATCGTGCGCGTATGCGTGTCCGGAACTCAATTTCCGTCGCACAACATTTAATAGAGTTTTCGCGCCAGCTAATTGCTCACGCGCAGAAATTGCGAGAGTTAAGATCGAGCACTGATTTAAACCGTCGACTCTCCCCTCCATACCCTTCTTACTAAGATTTTCCTCTGTGGTTTCCGTAGATTTGCACGCCCGAAAGGACGAAATGCATATATATTATTACGGGCTCAATCAAAATAATCGCGTGACATCGGGATGTTCTGCGATGATGTGTATAATTGACGATTGTCATTCTTTACAAATGATTCCGTTGTTCTATTAAACGAATGGTTGCCACTTTTAACGCTTCAATAAAATCGTTATTCAGTTCATCATTGATAAATATCCCAATTGTCACGAGTTCGCTACGATTGATCCAAATTTCTTACGTCTTGCCGCGAAATGATGAAGATAAAAGTCAATTCCGAATCGACGTGAAAACGAGATAATATTATTATAAAAATACAGCAGAATTATACGGCCATTTAATCGAGCCACTTTGCGCGCTATTCTCTTACTAATCTATGCAATTTTATATTTTTCTACGCCTTCCATTCCGTTTAATCCGCCCTCGTCATAATCTCTTTGAGACCTTTCCTGATATATATCTTATCGCACATATATCTTATCCTTCTATTCCGTTGTACTTCGCAAAATACATCCACAAACTCTAATAATACTGTTCAACATCAAATTTGCCTTAAGTTCTATCAAGTCAATACTGGTAATACTGGTTTTTTAGCGCTGATTATAAATCTGGTCGTAAAAATGGCGTATCACGTCAAGTTTTTGGGAAAACTTCAGTCAAAGTTGCTAAAATAGGCGTTTTTCATACTTTTGCCTAAGTCTTGAGCTTCATTTTGAACTGTTGCTACTTTCTCGAGCACGTCCCCATCGAAAGATATAACTCAAGCAAAAGTATAAAAAACATCTATTTTAGCAACTTTGACTGAAGTTTTCTCAAAAACTTGACGTGATATGCCGTTTTTACGGCCAGATTCGTAATCAGGGCTAAAAAATCTACCAGAAATGACTTGATATAACTTAAAGCAAAAAAAAAAAGGTCTGATTTTGTCGACCAGTGTAATCTAAGTAACAAATTTTATTAACACGCGAGATATGCGTCGTTTCGTCTCACAATTAACTTTCGCATACTGGGATATTCTTCAAATGCATTTCTCAAGGATGATCATAAATTTACATTCGCCTTCGTCGATTTATGATCGGCGGAAATGCTACGCGTTATTTGACAGACGTTTCTCGACAGCGATGGAAGTTGTAAAAATTATTTATTATACGTCTCATGCGTCATTAGTTTTGATACTTACTCAGCTATTGTCTATTACATAATTTTAATCTTCTTGATCTACTTTAATAAATATTACATTTTTTTCAATTCTATATTCAATTTTGAAAAAAATTTTATTTGTTTTTATATATTTACGAACGAAGAGAGAAAAAAAATAATATCATGATAATAAATTTCTATATACTTTCTATATATTTCGGAAAATTTCGAGTTTCAAACTTCATTAAGAAGGCAAGATTCAATCTCGTTGCTGAATGATGTGATTAGAGAATTTCGATTGGGACAGGATGGGAGGCATTCCGGTGTCGCGAGAGTTAAATGCGATTTCGCATTGGCCGATAAATTTAATCTCCTGAGAAATATCGGCAGCACTGCCAGATCGATACGACGATGCCGATCTGATCTGTCGAAGGATCAATTTTGGCCGTAAACGGTACGAGTTCTTTTTTGGCAGGGTAGCTGCGTATCTCGATTCACTCGCTTGTAATATCGATGAGTCTGTACTTCTATACTGCAATTTCCGATCTTACTCGACAGAAAGATATCTCGCCCTCCATCCTGATTATTTATTCAAGCCATAACAACCCGCTGACGCTCTAAATCGGTGATTTTAAATCTTTTTAGGGTTGCCTATATTTTTTTCCCCTTTTTCTTACTTATCTCCTAAAAGCTTATCTTAAGAGGATGCCGGATACCGACAGAATGCGAATATTAGTAGGATTGCAAAATATTTTTGTTGATTATAGATATCAACAAATCCTTTTCCATAATTAAAGTATACATAATAACGGAGTGCGGGGTTTATGATTTCATATGAAAAGTAAAAAAAAATTAAAAAATTACAGTTTTGTTATCGGCTTCTGCCGTCAACATTTACTTAATATAAAAAACCTGCAACTTGCACGTGCCTAACAAGTGAACTCCGCACTCGGCATTTTATCAAAGAGTATTAGTGAACTTCGAGAAAGTGAGTTTAGAAGCTTTTTAAAAAAGATTTTACTATGCAACATTTTGCACACCGAAATGTTTCTTACTAGGCTTTCAAATACATTTTCAAACGTTTACTTATATTCCTTCATGCATTTCCGAGTGGAGAGGTATCCTATTTTGCACGTACACACCGCAAAACCCTTATATTAAGCAAATATATAATTATTATGGCCGGTAAAACAGGACGGTCCGGCATCCTCTTAAGTATATATTTTTTAAAAGAAGTACTTATTTTTAAATAAATAAATAAATATTAAACTTTTGTGTGTGAAAGAGAAAGCTCACAAGTTTTAATATAGTTTTGTGACAAGCAACTGCAAGTTTTGCTCCAAAATTATTAAAATCGTGATTATTGATTTTATAGTTTAATCGTTATTCAATAAAAACTTTTTTACCAATTAAATCTCTAATAGTTACACTGTAGACGAAGCACAATCGAATTTCGCAAATTTGCATCAATGTTAAAAATCAATCCTGTCTTGGAAGAAAGATTCTTTAGATGATATATCTTTTTTTCATGCATGTGTCAAAGCTTTTTGATTACGCAATGAATAAATGACACGCTCGCGTGTAAGGATAATCCCCTATAAGAAAAATTTATATATATATATGAATCTCTCGTAATATATACTAACTACAAACTCCATTTTCCTGGATATTGATGGATATAGATGGTATTTTAAATAGGGTAGGTCAGATTATTTCACGCCTATCAATTTTTATTACGATGTTTTAATCAATCAGAAATGAATAAAAAATTAAATAATCACAATTCATAGTAAATATGCATTTTTTAACATATGTACATCTATCAGTACCTATCCATAATGTGTATCCACAGTAATAGTTAATCCTTTCTTCTAAAACTCGCTATCGCAACCGACCAGCTGATTGTCGATCAGAAAGGAATACTCGAATTTTCATCGTAATAACGTAGGATAATTACCGTATTATTCTGACGTCGCTCTCTTATCGCATACTATATTAAATATTTGTCTGATGTAGCGTTAGACTGAACGCTAATCCTAAGAGAAAAGGCAGGTTTCATGACGTCCGGGATTTTATCCGTGAAGGAGATATCCGTGTTCCGGTGTCATGTTTCTTGCCTCGGGCTTTACACGCTCGCACAGAATTAACTTTCGGAAGGGCTAAGTCAATAGTTAAGGCAAGATTACCGTTGCTGTCTCGTTAACGGAAAGTATTTTGTACATACATACATACGTCTAGTTTGTGAGTGTGAGTATGGTGTAGCTTTATTGCCAAATTTAATCAAATCGCTTTATCTAAAGACGATGATGCTGATAAACGTTATTAACAATTAGGCGGCAGAAATTTTATGGTAACAATATATATTGTATACATCAGATAGAAATAATTTACGTCGTAATTTCTCATTTTTTTAATTTTTAAATTTTTTTTTTTTTTTTTTGCATTCAACGTAAATTGTGTTTCATGGATCATAAGCGACTAATTTTCATTGAAAATATTTATATTGGCTTTGCGAAAGCGACGACAATTCTGTTTGTATATCTTTAAATTATCCGATGTGTGTGAGATTATATAGTTATAATTCCAACATATACACTGGAATATACTTCACCAAGCTTCCTCTGTCTCACCTCATGCATAATTAATTATTGCGGGATAATCGCATCCGTTTAATAGACGCGCGTTAATTAATGAGACGTTTCTCGCGTATATACATACATAGTTTAATTATCTATAAACCTATTGTTGTTTCAAGCAGGATTAGCGAGATCTTACTGTTATCGATACGTGCGTACTTAGTTAACCGGATGCACAGACCAGCAATGATGAAAGTAAAGCATTTCAGCTAACTCTACAGTCCGTAATTTGTACAAAGCAGCCTCAAATCGATCCTGCACAAGACGCGTAATATAGCTGTGACTCACCCGGGTCATCGCGGCAGTTTGCATTATCGCACTTTCACGTTACGGACACCATCGTTGAGAGTGTTTCCCAAAGCACGAGGAAAGCTCTAATATTACAGCAGAGCAAAATCGACTTTAAGTTTCAGACTACTGCTGCTGCTGCTGCTGCTGATAAGGATTATAAGTAGGACACAACTACATCTTTAAGTACTAAATCTTTGGATATATCTATATTTCTATAAATTTTATTACCATTTTTATTATTATAAACTTCTCGTGTATTTAACGCTCTCTGAAATTAATCCTCTTTAACAAAAATTACGGTGTACATTGATGAAATTTTTTTAATATTTGATATTATTTCTCACATTTTACAAAGTATTCAAAATACAACTACTTTTAAACGAATAGAGAAATCTCTGATAATGTGTACTTGCGTTTCGCATCAGTTTCTGTGACTGTTCCATTCCGCTTTATCTTTCCATTTCGTTGGATTATAGACATAATATATATCTATCTACTTTGCTAATGGAGTCGATTCTGTGCGAAGAATTACGAGAGGAGAGTAGATCTTTTTCGAGCAAAAATTCGTTCATTTCGCTCGTCGGCGAGTCTCAATCTTTTTAGGATCGTATGTCACAGAATTGTGATCTTAACGTGGTCATCATGAGGAAACGAGACTGAGACGCGGATCCACGCGATCGATGCTCTTCGAGATATATATATCTGATAACTGAAACTATTCGTGGGAAATGTACTGCCGTTAATTACAGTCCTTGATTCGTAAGCGCTTTGAAAATTCGCGTTAAGCCCGTTCTACATTGATCGCATGTCGCCAGCCGCAAGCAAATCAACCAATCACAGTCGAATATTCGACGGAATAATCAACTGTGATTGGTCGATTTGCTTGCGACTGGCGACATGCGATCAATGTAGAACGGGCTTTACGCACCGCGGGTGACTTTCCCGGAACACCTTTTCAATATAGCTCGTTTAGCTCATAGAACACTTAGGACCAGATCATTCGTGTAAGATGGCACAATATATTTGTAAAAGTCGTTTAGATTATCTAACGAATTTGTAGTCGGTGTGGTTAGAATTGCGAAGGAGTTCTTCGCTGAGATTTTTCTGATCCGGTTTGCGATTTTAAAAGCGATTTCAGGAAGCAACGAAAAAATCCCGGAAAGAAACACGATTATTGCTCTTACTGATTAATAATCGAATCGAAAATATAATACGAGAATGAGAAAGTATGTATACTTGATGTCTCATAGGCGGGTCCTAGAGAACCAGATCATGTCCCATAATTGTGATCTCGCTAAAGTTATTCTTGTCTCGCGCAAAAAGCAAATACGTACAAATCGTTAACGTACGATGGCGAATATCTTGCTTTTGCGCATCGCGAATGACGAGATGCGTTACTTTGCACCGCAAAAAAAAAAGATTTTATATGTATGTAGTATGTCTAAGGAAGTAATTAATAATTAACGGATTCGCATAGATAAAGTTTGTTGTAAATTACATTCTTGGATATTAGATGAAATTTTAAATCGCGATCGATATACATATATGTCGATCTTAAATATTAAGTAGAACTAAATCTTTCATTGTGGTACAAAGTTTCTCCTCGGACGATGAGATCTTATTCCATTTTAGAATACTTGTAATTAAGGCGAACAATTATCCGATTGTCAATAGATGTAACAGATGTCTAAGATTGATTTAATAACGTGCTGTAGATTCGGTCCCGAAAATTCTTATCATCAAAATATTCGATATTCCAATTTTTAGAATGTAAAATATAAATAAAAGTTTTATGCTTAACTTTAACTAACTTATGATACAGTAATGATACAATCATAAAACGAATTTTTATCTATCTCTGTCTATGATAAAAATCTTACTGTACAATTCTAATATTAAGAAACAATCTCTTATAAAAAATTAATTATTACAATTTTTTTAAATATTTTTTAGCAGGAAAGTCCAGATTAATTCAAATATCCTTTAGATGTGTTTTAAGCGTTTTATGTTGTCTAGTTTTTTGGAAAGAAATTGCAAAAAATATTTTATAAAACAAAATATTCAAAACTGAAACCACTGGAGACTCTATATCGGGAGATATATATTTCTGATATTAACTAAAAACTGGAAATTCTATTTAATAACATCGATTACATTGATCGGAACTATTGACGTACACGATATTTTCATTTACGATTCGCGCTTTAACGAGTATAACCATCTCTTTGAATGTACATGCAATGTCATTGATTGCCCGATCTGCTATTTTCACATCATATCGAACACGCAAGAATTCTATTGCAAAGCGCTTCGAAGTTTGTATTCCAATTGCATACCACAGAGCGATAACATATTTAAACAGCTTAACCAAACAGCTTTTCCAATTACATATATAATGCGTGAATAATCAACACCGATCATGTAACATTATTGCGGGTATTGGCGAATTAATCGCAAGGTATGCTTTGGCTACATAATATCTATTTCCGACGCTAAGAATAAATATAAAAGTCGATATTTCTATAACTGGATATGACCACTAACTGGACATAAATCGCATGTAACTTATCATTCTTCGGAACTTACAATCACTCTATTACAGCGAAATTTCTTGTTATACATGAATAGTCTCTATCAATTTTCCCCTTTTAAAATTTCTTGCTTTTCGTGTTTATTAATTATTTATTAATTATCATGGCTAATTAATCAAAAACATACTTATCTATGATAATTATCAATCGTGATATTTTCATGTTTTATCAGATGAAAAAGAACAGAAAAATTCAATTGGTTTGTAAAAACATCTCTTTCGAGTCAACATTAAGATTGGATTAAGTTGCGAAATTAATGATAAAAGAATTCGTTATACTTCCTTCGCTATTATTATTTCGAAATTCGTTGTGCCACTTAAGGATGATTACGTCAAGGAATGGCGCGTACATGTGAACAATACGACAAACACACGTTCGGAATTTCACGGAAGAACACGCTAACTTTCCAGTTAACTCGACGCAAACCCCGCTTATCTAAAAACCAGACTTTCTCTCTCTCTCTCTCTTTCTCTCTCTCTCTCTCTTACTCTCGGTTATATTTACAAACGTCCTTGCGAGATAATTGCAAGCACGATATTTTGCATACGGTCGTCCCACATTTCGAGTAAAATTGCTTTTCCGGATAAGGTCGTTAGCGATCAGGACACAAGACAACGAGCATAAATCTTTACACAAGGTATCAATTTTGTTCCAAGGACATAACGACGCGCCGCTTACGACTGATCGTATTAGTCGCGGGAGATAAAAGAACACGCGCGCATTTATCTTATTAGATATGATGGAGGGAGGAAATGTGTGGCATATATGTACACATAATATATGATACGTTTCTTATGATGTGCAAACGATGGACGTTACGTTAATAAATTTTTAATCTGCCGCGCAAAATAATGATATGCATGATAATGATGTTGAAGGTGTTGGCATCAAAGTTGAAAATATGACATTATTTTATATTACATTTTGCGCGATTTAAAAAATATGACGTGTAAAGACGAAGAATCGATATGAGATAAAACATATGTTTCAACTATATATACACAGAAATTTACATAAACAAATAATTTATATGGCTCCATTAAAGTTTAATTGCATATTGCAAGACGTATTGTGAAAAATATTTCGCATATATATCTCTTTAATTTTTATTTGTGCAAACCGGCATTCCACAGAACAGAATCTTTTTTTAATTAAAAAGATTTTTATCTGTTGAAACACTCAATTAATAATACAAGTTCTTATTGTGCGTTTATATTTCACAATTTCTATTTGTATACTTTCAGAATGATATTTAATTAGAAAGATAAAGCAAGGTATCTAACGAAAATATTAAAAAGGACATTTGTGTAGAAGAACTCTACTTGAACTACTCTTCGACACAGTGTCATAATGATAGCTTAAGTTGCAGAAGAGTATTTTCTCTTTTTAAATGACGTTGCAGAAAATGATAATACAATCGATATCTCGGCTCCGAGATTCTATCTGAAATTAAATCTTGGTCGAATATGGTAGCGTAGATGAAAAAAATAAAAAAAAAGAGGAAACCACGATACTCTTATTGTCATTATCTACGTCGTTAAAAGTTTTACTCTCGACCCTGATCTGCCATTACGCGGATTCGAATATTCGCTTATTCGAGTCGAGCTCTGGGACGAGGCTTTCTTTCTCTCGTTTTATCGTAACAGTAATGTGCGTTGTACGCACGCGGATCGTCGAGGGTGGCCAAGTTAACTACATTAGTTTCATTACCAGCGCTGCCGGTGTAATCAGCGCATCCACTGATTGCGCGAAATTGCCGAAGCGTACAGCCCCGATTGCGGCCGCGAAGTTGTAATTAATAACGTATTATGTACTTCGAGTGAATTCGCGCGTATGTCACGGTATTACCGATTAGCAGCTGCGTAATGAAGGGGTAGATGTGGATTTTTCGACAGATGCTTCTTTTTTTTTTAGGCGATTATAACATTACAATATATCAATATGATTCCTCGTTATACAAATAATATGATATGACTTTTCTGTACATTGATCCTTTCGGCTTCGCATCCGCTCGACGATATTGTATAAAGCGTGTTTCTCATTTTATTATGCGACTTATAATAGTGTGTATATTCAAACATATACATATATATATTTATGGTAAATATACCGAAAAGGGGACCCAGCCCCAATAACTTTGACCTTAACATATATTGTCAAGGTCACTGTCCTGAGTAACAATCAAAAGATTTTAGCCGTCGCTCATTGTTTATTAAAAAGTTATTAACAATTGAAGATAGTGACCGACCGATACTTGCAACATAAGACTGCATATATTTCACAGCCCACACAAGAATTGTGGGATAGACATCGCTTCGCGTTGTAAAGTATATATGTGGATGCAGTGGGTTCCGCCCCCATTACGGGGGGGCTCCACTTCCGGAAGATATAACCTAACCCAAATCTTTCAGTTTTAAAAGTAAAGTTGGGTTGAGTTAAATTAGAATTTTTTCGGGGTTTACAAATTTTTGTTTGTTAATAACTTTTTAATGAGCAACGAGCGACGGCTAAAACTTT
This sequence comes from Formica exsecta, assembly GCF_003651465.1. Lineage (NCBI taxonomy): Eukaryota > Metazoa > Arthropoda > Insecta > Hymenoptera > Formicidae > Formica > Formica exsecta. The sequence continues at coordinate 109,935 of NW_021848854.1, read as the reverse complement.
TTGGGAATTATTCAGGGCGATGACCTTGACAATATATGTCAAGGTCAAAGTCAGGGGCTGGGTCCTCTTTTCGGTATATTTACCATATTTATAAATTTTTCTTTTATAAAATTATCCTTGCTCGAAATTGGGCAAGTTATTCATTTAATGTAACTACATTACCATATCTCACTCGAATGAGGATTTATTCTGAAAGGGTTAATAATGTAGGTATATTCCGCTGCTATAAATCAGTGAATTGTGTCATAATTATTGTGACGCGAGGGAATGTTCCTGAGGGAACTGATTCTCTTCGCGATATACACATACATATGTTCATGAAAGAAAAGGGAAAGATCGGAGAAACTGATGCTTCTTGTATAGCGTCCATCTTATAAAATTTGACAGATTGATGACCGGACAAGTATGTTAATGCGTGCTGCAACGACTTTCTATTTTGATAAGTTTGATGCAACGAGGAGACAAACGACAGATATATATTTGTCAACCGTGAGATACGTTTTCACGCGAATTATAACGAGAAAATAGCTTTCAGCGTAAATAGAAGAGTAATTGTAACAAACAGAATTTCATCCAGCGAAATTACATTCAACAAGCTTACAGATGTATCTGTCAAGTTGCAGAGCGGCGGCGAGATAAACAATGTCTCATAAAAAGTTCTCCTCATAAGAATGTATAACTTCTCAGTTGACAAATACACGAATCTCTAGAGTCACGCGACGAAGCACACGCTGTCCGATCGCGTATAATTTCCCACGACAGTTCTTGACGCTCCGTCATACATACATTACCCAGCTCGATTTGTCGAGTCTCACGAAATGGATCTGCGACGCTGCCGCGATGCGAAACAAGAGATAACAAAGTGATTACGAACAATTTATGCACGATGCGTGACGATCGTTCGCGCGTTTACAATCGATGATCCCGATATTCCCGGTTGCGACGAAAGTGACAGCGCGCATTGTTGTTTGACAGCTGACGCTGTTGTACACGTGTCGAGCGCCGACACACGCGTCAGAACAAACGTCAAACCGCGAGCTTGACGCATGCAAATATTATTCACGTGAATATGTATGTCGCCGGAACATTATCTTACGGCGTCGGGCACACAGAGAGAGCGGGCTATTTTTCAACCGAGATGCGACTCGTCGCCGCTGCCGAAAATGCCTCGAGGGACGAGACCGGAGCATCCCTCTCGAGACTCGTCGTCTCGAATAGGACGACGACGACGAGATGAAAGAACACTGTTGTCCGTTCGCATGTAAACTGTGCGGCCGCGCGAGATTGCATCACGATTATGCACCGTCATTCCTCGAGTAAATATTGCTCGCGATGTGTATCTCGTGTGTGTATATATATATATATATATATATATATATATATACACACACATATATACATGGATATCTGTACGCGAACACACACTTTAAATAAGAGATCTAGTACTTACGTATATATTGCGTACGTATTATTATTATGTGGTAAAATAATTAATTAATTAATTAATTCCGTTTAAGCAATCAAAATAAACTAACTCATATTTTGTATGTGGGTCCTTCGCACGGCGAGGAACCGTGGGAGAAACCCGCATTATCGTCATTACTAATATTATTATTATAATAAAGCACACTACGCTCCAAACGTATTATTATTACTGCCGTTGCGTTTTTTACTATTGTTGTTTTCACAAAAAAAAAAGAGGGGAGAAATCCTCTCTTTCTTGTTATTAATCTCTGAAAATGTTTTTTTCTGTTGCAGTTGTGTGAATGCGTATGCATGCGTGCGAATGCATCTTATCCTCGTCACTAAATCTCCTTAAACTCATAAAACTCATCGCATTCTTCGAAAACTTCCTTTATTTCTTTTTTCGCATATGATAAATACACTTTGTCGAGAAATGTATAATCCATGGAGGATTTGTCACCGAGAAAGATCGATGAAAATTAAACGTTCGGGGAATACCGTGTCTATCAACGATACATTAAACAATTTTGAGGCGAAGCGTCAATTGTTCTCATATATATCACGGTTGTGATATTTAACGGCACCGATCATAAAGGTTGAACGATAATAAAGCTCAAAGGGCTCTCGACAGCACGCGCATCTACGATTTACGTGGAATCTTTTTTACTTCGTCTTTAGTCGTTGTTGGTTTTAATATCCACGTGACCTTTGACATTCAAGTCGTTTATAGAATTTGTCGTAGATTCTTTAGACGGGCTATATTTCTACGTCGCGTTCTCATCCATTTGTTTCGCTCGTTAATTGCCGATTGATCTCGAGTGCGCGGTCCCGATAATAATTGTTCCCGTTCGAAACGATCGCGAGCGAAAAAGAAAAAAAAAACGATACGACCTATCGAGCATCCATCGTCTTCTGCTACACTCGCAGTCAGCTTGATCGCAAAAGACCATTGAAAGTTTATATATCGTACGTCTCTTTTTCTTTCAGGCGTGTCTGGTGGAGAATACCAGCCGCGAAGCGTATTGTGCTTAACGGCACTATTAGAATAGTAGTCTAGTTAGCGCTTAATTATCTTCTAATTGGATCCCGGGATTCGTCGGAAAATCAGGGATTCTGGAAGGGAAGGACTTTAAACAGCCATGGGGAAGCAAAACAGCAAGTTAAAGCCGGAAGTGCTGGAGGACCTCAAACAGAATACTGAATTCTCAGGTGCGCCTCTTTATACGGGCAATTAATGGACTTAATATTTTCCTTGTGCTATATTCAATATTTATCTTATCTATAGTATGCATATAAAATTTAGAATAATAATGAAGTTTTTGTTTCGAGAGAAAGTGATAATAAATAGTAATGAACTCTTATCGTATTGTCAAAAAATATTTAGCTCACCGACTTATCCGGAAATGTGTGAGTACTGTTAACAAAACTGGGTATAGATAATATTTTACCGCTTTTCCTTTTCAAGATGCTGAGATTCAGGAGTGGTACAAAGGATTCTTAAAAGACTGTCCCAGCGGCCACCTCAGCGTGGAGGAATTCAAGAAAATATACGGGAACTTCTTTCCTTATGGCGACGCGTCAAAGGTAAATGGAAAAATCTTGCGCGATAAAAATATACCATGTGTATAGACGCCGCATGTGATTGATATAGTTATTTACATATTGCGTGCTATCGCGATCTCGCGAAGTTATTCAGGTTTTCTTTTTCTTTAAAATTTATTACGATTTCCTTTCTCTCTCTCTCTCTCTTCCTAGTTCGCGGAGCATGTATTCAGAACGTTCGACGCGAACGGCGATGGCACGATCGATTTTCGGGAATTTCTCTGCGCCCTCAGCGTAACGTCTCGCGGCAAGTTGGAGCAGAAGTTAAAGTGGGCCTTCAGCATGTATGACCTGGATGGCAACGGTTACATCTCGCGACAAGAGATGCTCGAGATCGTAACGGTACGTGCCAAAATAAAAGAGGCTGTGAAGAATATATTTTAACAATCTATAATATAATATAATTTTACTTTTCACGAGCTCAATACATGTATAATCAACTATATCGTTGCATCTGCTTTATTCAAAAATATTACGATTTTCGATTCTGTCTCCAGATTTCTATGTTTGTCACACAATCTGCAATATATATAATTAAGAAAAAGATGATATATATACAGAATGCTCTCGGGTTAAATGGCCAAACTTGAAATATGTATTTAGGACCTTAAAACCAAAATAATTTTCTTTTGAAAGTATGCTTGCAAACGTTTTATTCGAGAGATATTGACTTCTTAAGTTACAGAACTATAGGAATATACAGGGTGAGTCATTTTAATCAACGCACGCAAATATCTCATAAAGTAAGCAAGATGGAAAAAAATGTTTTATATAAAAGTTGTAGGGTTCAAAAGGGGACACATGATGAAAACATGGACTTGACCTTGAGTGACCTTTTCAAGGCCAAGTCAATGTGATCGATATTTTCTTAAATGGAACCCCCAATTTTGTATTGCATATTCTTGTAGCTTATCTCGAAAGCTTTTCAAAACACTATAATAAAGTATTTTTTCTCGAGATAAGCTACAAGAATATGCAATAAAAAATGGGGGGTTCCATTTAAGAAAATATTGATCACATTGACTTGGCCTTGAAAAGGTCACTCAAGGTCAAGTTCATATTTTCATCATGTGTCCCCCTCTGAACCCTACAACTTTTGTATAAAACATTTTTTTCCATCTTGCTTACTTTACGAGATATTTGCGTGCGTTGATTAAAATGACTCACCCTGTATATATGTATTTGATTTTGAAAAAAAGGATTGGACTTCCATATTTAATTTCTATAAAGAAAAAAATTAACTTTACAGTACGCAATTGAAGATATTTGGTGTGACATTTACGCATAATACAATTTATAGTTTATAACAAATTGTACATTACAGTTAACGTGATTGCATTTTTTAGTGTTTTTTTTTTTTCAATCTGTTATTATAAAATATTATTGATTGTCAATCATCAGTTAACGTATGGTGTTAGAATTTTTTTCTTAAATGTTAATGTTGTAAATTATTTTATGCATAATTCTGAGACGACTAATATTCTTCGACATGCGCAATATATATATAAACTCTACTCTATTCTTAACTCTCTTCTATTTTATTGTAACATTGATTTCAGGCGATCTATAAGATGGTGGGTTCCGTGATGAAGATGCCGGAAGACGAGTCGACGCCGGAGAAACGAACTGATAAGATATTCCGACAAATGGATAAGAACAAAGACGGCAAGCTATCGCTTGACGAATTTATAGAGGGTGCGAAGAGCGACCCATCTATTGTGCGACTGTTGCAGTGCGATCCTAGTGCACAAGCTCAGTGAGGCCCTGGGCCAATACAGACAAATACCGATATGCCATCTGCATACCCGAATCGGAGCCCGGCCCAATTGATATCCCAAGCAGAAGCGGCACGATCGTAGAAACTTGTCCTCAGAATTTATTGGTGTATCGAGAAACTTGCCGAAACATTATCTTCATATGTTTGATTTATTTTTAAAAATTTTAATCTGATAATTGTTATACTAGGTATAATAAATTACATTCGACACGGACGATAATAGAGAAAAAAATGAAAGTTCCTTCGTTTTGTGATTAACAGTTAAAACAATTAATGATATCTTTTAATATAGTAACGATAGTAGTAAATTAGTATTTATTATTTGATTATTAGAAACCATCCGTGTTGTGAAATTTTCGCGAGTATTTTATTTGACATTTGAAATCATTCAAATTGTTCTCTTCTTATACCGATGATGATGATAATAAGTTCGAAAATGTCTTGTCTCCATTACTCGAAGATATTGTCTTGGTGGTTTCTCTGGCGGATATTCTACGATCACGCGCGTTATGCGTGAGCACAGGTGCGTGCTAATAAGGGCTTCTATAAATTGGGCCGGTATCCGAGAGGTCCAGGGTCACTGGGCCCATGGCGCTTGCGCATACCGCAAGCTAGTCTACAAGACTAGTCCAGTCGCTCCGTTTCGTTCAAACGGATCGGTTTAGCGAGAAGCTTGTTACGCCTTTTCGGGTCGTATGTGCCGCGCTAGGGCACGACCAACGATCCGCGGAGCCATCCTGAGAAACGCCCGCAATGCGAGAGGAGGGAAGCCGGTCCGCGTCGCTCGATCCACTCTGATCCGATGTTGCGTCGATGCCATCGCCGACGAATTTCGCCGGCTGTACCGGCCGTTCGAGATGCAACGCAAGACGCGATTAGCGAAATTCTAAAATACTCTGTGTTCGTAAAATATCCGCGATTATCGGTAGCGCGCGTGCATGAAAAACGAAACTCTCCGACGAGCGATGACGTTCGAGTTTCTTCAGGGATCGTTCTCTGAACCTGAAGAAAAGCGATCGAACGTGTCGCGCGTCATCAGCAGAGTACCCTTATAACGGGATCGCATCCACGCATCGACGTATCTTCGGACTGCGTGTCACTGCGAGTCGTCTCGCGCGAACGCCAGGAAGCTTGCGGCTTCCGGCTAGCGGTCGTTGTCGTCCTTACGCATTGCCGCGTTGGTATTTAATACCGAAGACGCGGACAGACATCCATCCCTTCGATGACACACGGTATCGTATCTCCCGCCCTCAACGAATTCCCCCTCTCCCCGAGTGTCTCGTCTCATTATTACGGACTGACCCGTTAACGGAAAAGACTCTCACACTCGCGTGGCGTCTTACTGCGCGCTAGCAACGAAATATAGTGATTAGAGATCCCAGGCAAAGGTCACTGCGAAATCGAAATCGCGCGCTAGTAAGACGCGCTTGCTAGTTAAACACATACACACACACACACACACACAACATGCTTAGAAACCGATTTAGAGCTTGATCTAGCACAAGGAAGAAATGACTGTCATACCACGGATACGTCGAAAGTGCTGCGAAGAAAATACTTTCGATTCGACGTATCCGTAGAAAGAAGCGACTAGTTTATAATCCTATTGCTGCGAAGTTTCGATTCGCTTATACAACGTCCTGGCGATCGAGATCTCGCAGAGCTATCCGATCGAATCGTGGAGAGTTTGTCCTTTAACATTACTGTTATATTCATCTCGTCGTCATTTTACCATTTCTAGTGACCTTTGTCGTTACGGTAGGATGAACATAATTGTAGTCGGATAGAGCATAAAGGTTTTCGCCTCTTTCCAATCTCGCTAAGGGAAATGAAACGCATCCTTGCCGATCAGAGCGACTGGTCCTCAGCTTTAGCGAAGGAATTGCGCTTCGCCGAGCGACCGACGGATAAAGAAGAGGAATCTTCACGCGCGCACGCGTGCCGTATTTAGAGATTTATTTTTGTGAATGCGTGCGTCCTGTGTGAGCGTGTAAGAAGTATGCGTATATGTATATCCATTCTGCGTACGCGCGTGCCCCGTATATAAAGAAGCGAACGCGATAAAGAGACGGCTCGAGGTGCGAGCCTTATCGCCCCATCGTCCGATAAGTATCGATCGATTGATCGCGATAATTATATATACATAAATACACACCTACATTATAGATTATTGATGAAAATAGAGAGCGGCAAAAGATCGCAATCTTCGCCTACGCGAATATACACGCAGCAGCAGCAGAGTTCGACGTTTTATGGCTTAAGACGGTTCTCTAGCTGTTGCACGATCGGGCACTCGAATATAATGGATTACGAAGTAAACACGAGCGCGCACATAAACGATATTTTTCGATGTACGATGGAGAGTGATTTCCGATCGATGACTTATTAGTTGTCTGTCGGGAGAGGATGGATCTTCTTATATTATTTTCAGTTTGCCTTTCTTTGGTGAGAGCTTTTTCTTTCATCGCATTTCCTTCTTCCTCACCTTCCTTCCCTCCCTTACCTTTTACAAACGTATTCGGCGCGCGATTGCTTTTTCGTGATCGACACCATTTTGGGAGAACACTTTCGTTGCGCTAGGCTGTCTCCCAATCAGACATCCGGTCCGATAATGCAATGTTAAAATGTTACGGCGGCGTATAACGAATGCTAGAAGAGAATTTTGATTTTATTATCGGAGACATTACGCAAGGCAGTATTGTATTTTGCAAAAACGCGTTACATACACAGAGAGAGATAAAAATATACAAATATTATATATATATAGATACACACACATACATACATACATACACATACACACACACACACACACACACAAATCTTTATTATAATATATCGCTATTGTACTTTCTAAGATGTACATCTATTCATCCTGTGCTCATTAATATTTAAGGATAAAGACTATTTAATGATATCTCTAAACTTTCAGTATATAGTCATTGTATAAACAAATAAATAACCTCATTAGTGTTAAAATATATATAAATATATAATACACGTTAAGATTCTCTAAAGTTACTCTTGTGAATTTTTCTGATTATCTTAAGTGGAAAGATTTTATTCTATAACAAGATGTCAGAAAAAGAATGACGAAAGCTTTGGATTTACAATAAAAAGAAAAAATAGTTGCGTTCATTGAAGATGAGATTTATATTATAACATATAACATAGGACTGCCAACACGTTACGTTAGATGGCAGTCATACCAGCGCGAGACGCAGTTAATTGTACCTTGGAACAAATTAAGAAAGCAACACGAGAAAATATCCCGAATAAATTTGCACGACTCGGAAGAGAAGATTTTGGAAGTGGCTTGATTTTAAAACGGCATGAAATGCATTCGATATCATACAGCTAGATATTTCACAGTGGATTCGATATTTCATATAATGACGAACATAAGCTAAATAATATCAAAGTTGTGTTGAGATTTGACAGAACATGAGCGATAATAAGGCTATCGCGATTCATAATACATAAGCATGTGAAAACTATCAAAATTCTAAGAGAGTTATTAAAAATTTCTGCTACAGAAAAGTTATTCGTTCGAATACTATTTCATTACTTCCCAAAATTAGCTTACAATCGCATCGGTTTGTACGCGTCTCTTTGAAATTTCACCTTGGTTTCAATTGTTCTTTTCTCCTTTGAATACAAAATCGATATTACTGAAAGAAATTATATTCGATTATATCGATTTAGTTTAACTCATTTATTAATTTAATGTAAAAGTTGTATAATCACGCCTATGTATATATATATATATATATACCTATCTTTTCACATCATTATAAGTTACTCTGACGCAGTGTAACGTCGATAAGAACACTGACATATACCCACGTGTGAATTTTGCAGCGCATCATTATTAGTAAAAAAAAAAAATAAATAAAAAAATAAAAATACACACGTTGTCGCATTTTACAATTTACATTTTTTCTCTCAACGATATAGATACGTCTACAGCTTTGTATAATAATTTCACAATCTCGCCATAAAATAATAAATGATATGAAATTATGATATGATATTAAATAGCCACAAAAATTGCGAGAGACACGTCTATGTTTATTATGATCATGATTACATTATATACAATATTACGTAATAATACAACGTAAATTATTTCGCAATCGACGCTACATTGTTTAAGAAAACGGAATAGTAATATTTATTGATTAATCAGAGAGGGAGATATTTTTATAAAAAATCACACGAAACGTAAGAGACGCATAAATTGCAATAAATCGGAAATTGAAAGATATCGTGAAATGCGGAGGAGGGTGTGCTTGCACATTTATCATATAATTAATATTGTATCCACTAATGAATGTTCGCATGATGAGATAATCTGTTGTCTTATATGAAAAATACTTATTCATGAAATTTTTTTATTTCCATCTTCAACTGCAATTCTAATAAATATATAAATATACATTTCAAAGCATATTTCAAAAATGCATATCATATATTTCTTTAATTTAAAGCAATAAGATTACGTTCCATGCGCAAGCACTCACGAGATAAAACTAAAACAAGGTATTAAATCTACATCTTCTCTGCTGCGTGAGCGCGTGTATACTCCATCCAAAGAGAGAATGACCTCGGTCCACGCATAAGCGGGCAAAGTGGGGAGAACATGGCGAAATACTCAATACCGTATACGTAGATACGGCTTCTGTGAGTGGAGACCTGCGCGAAACGGACGAGTTTTCGTCCGGACCGAGATCATTCTCTCTTTGGACGGAGTATAGTTGAGTCGCAACTGTCAAAACATCTATCAAAAGACAACATTTGCTCACTATGCTAAATGATTTATTTTAACGCGAGTCGTATATACTTTCGTCTATTAGATTCAAATAACACTAAAGCTGAAAAGACATTTAGAGATACGTAAAAAGACGCTTAAAAGATTCTTGAAAAAGAATATATTTAGAGAATAGTTTTTACTTACTAAAGTTAATGGATGGATTCGTCAATTAATTATCTAAAACTATCTCTTTATCTCGATCGATAATTAACTAAGAACTATATCTAAACAATATCGAAGAAAACGTAGACATTTCGATGTAGACATTTAGATATTTCGATGAAACTTCTAAGACGTCTAACTAATGCTTAGAAGATTAGGATGTCTCTTATAATTTTAGTTTGTGTTGAAATAGTACGCGTACAAACGGATGTTCGAAGTATATTCTTTCAACACTTCCGCATGATCGAGAAATTGCTCTTTTGGATTAATTATAAGAAGGGACTAGATTATCGATGCAAAAAGGGGACGGAGTTCAAATTTTGTTTTTACGTAATTAATTATATATATAACATTATTTAAAAATCTGAGAAAAACGCGTTACACATACGAAATTCACTTCGTAATATATCGCAAATGTAAAATTGTATCGTTAGCACATTCATCTAAAGTTTATATAAGTTATTACTATTAATTATTAATTAGCTAAGCAATGTATTTTAGTTCCTTCTTACATAATTATGTTCAATTATTCAGGTCGAAAAAGGAATAGCACCGCAGTATTTTCCGATATTAAAAAATAAGAATGCGATATATATATTATGTATAAGTAATGTAAACAAACAAGAAATCTTAACAGATGATATATCTTAGGCAACTCGTTTACGGAGAAAATAATCATCGAAAACGTGCTTTTTGATCGGGCTTCAGCTGCGCGTATTATGCAAGGATATCGTCGCGAGAAATGTGTATTGCCATTTAAAATTTTTGTTCTTGTAACGGTATATATATATATATGTCGTAGCCAGATTACATAATCCGTCGTTTTATAAAACGTATAGGCATTTTATAAAGTGCGGCCATATTCTCAAATCATAGTTGAAAATGAAATATTTTACAATCTGGTTAGGAATTTTAATCTTTTTATAAAATGCTAACAAGCAACCCGCCACATTGTCAAACGCAACGATTTATACATCGTTTTAGATTCTGGCTGGTTTATTTTAGTCATTTTATGAACTGTCTTTGTAGAATAGCCATTTATGGAAGATTAATAGATTATGTTATAATATTAATAAGTAATTATATATATTTCTAAATGAGAAAAAGTTTGTATGAGCACTTGTATTTATTACTTATTGTATTTATGAATACTTTTGTTGTATTTATTACAAGATTTTATAAAAGTAACATAAATAAAATTCTTGAAAATAATGTTTGAAAACAAATAATAAAAAGAAATATAAGCGTGAAAAAAATTAAAAAAACATTTATTATGACTATTTTATCAAATGTAACATAAAGTAAGATCGGTAAAAACGCGCCGTTCATAAATTGACTGAAATGAACCAGCCAGAATCTAAAACGATGTACAAATCATTGCGTTTGACAATGTGATGGGTCATTTGTTAGCATTTTATAAAAAGATTAAAATTCTTAGCCACATTGTAAAATATTTCATTTTCAACCATGATTTGAAAATGTGGCCACACTTTATCAAAGTGTCTAGACGTTTTATAAAACGACGGATTATGTAATCTGGCTACGACATGTATATTCTTCGTTCATATCGACATACACATTTTTTATAAGTAAAAGAAAGAAGATTGTGATAACGCGTTCGTGACGTAGTTCTATTTCTGATTGAACCTGGGTCTCGATCATGCTTAAAATAAAATTAATGCCTGTGCAACCTCTGTTCTCTCGGAGAACTTGTCTGTACACACACACACACACACACACACACGAAAAGAATACACAATGCACCGAAGCGTAAAAACCAAATGCGAATCTCCTTTTTCTTTTCTGATCTCTCAGTCTCTCCCCATTGAAGCGATCCCTTCTTCGCTGTCGTTTTAAGAAGTTAATGCGATAATTCGTCGTTTTACGGACAGTTACACGCGCATATGAGACGCACAAAGAAAAAGATTTTAAGAACAAATATATATATAAAACGCGCGAGAGAGAAAAGAGGATTCGATTACGTTCGTTAAAGCGAGACAGATATCGATGACATTTGCTGTCGTGATTCCTAAACTAAGCCATACGAAAAATTAAGAGTTATACATATATACATACATATACATATAGACCTATATAGAATACGAAATCGTTAAAATAGTTTCTCACACATGTTATTATCGATCTATGACAGAGATATATTTGAGGATGATGCAGTAACGTATATCGAATATGAAAGAGACGTAAGTTTTCTCGAAATTTAACTCTACCGCGTTCTCTTATTATAATCCCAGTATTCTAATCTATCTACATACTCTATGATTTCTCTCTTGCCTAAAGATCGTAGCGCGTTCTTGTGACTACACTTATAGAGAGTTTCTTCCCTAGAGGATAATCAATGAGATATTGCGAGTTAATCGCTTATATATCAAAGTTTTATCAGCAAGATTCTATATAGCGCTATTTCTATCAAATATCGCCGATCTTCAAAAAGAACGTATGCCTTAAAACTTTCTCTGCACCTTCTTGCCAACACATGTTCTAGTGTCTACTTCGATAATGTTTGCCAGAGACGCGTAGCTCGCGAATCAATTGCAACTGTTCACTTTTTCAAAAGAATCTAAAAACTTGAATGTATGTGCAAAAATATATTTCGCATTTGCGATGAAATGTTAGGAATAATTATAACGATTATGATGAGATGACTTTAATCTCGTGTACAATTTATGTTGATTATATGCTGAATTTAATCGACTTACGTAAACAAATTTTTTAACACGCTATTAAAACTTTTTTTCGTTTACGCATCGAGCTATCCAAATATTTCTAAAAATTATATTTTATTTTATTGAATTACAAATCGCGCGCGCGTGTCTTTTGCCTTGTTTTATATTATACAGGATGCTCCCGAGTTAAATGGTCAAATATGAATTTAGGATCTCAAAACAAAAATAATTTTCCTCTGGAAATATGCTCGCAAACACTTCGTTCAAGAGATATTGACTTTTTAAATTACAGAACTATAGGAATGAATAATGTCATTCACCAGATTTAACACCGATTAACAAGATTTTAGATTTTTTTGTATGGGGTGCTCTCAAGCAAAAAGTGTATGAAGTGCCTGTTAATGACCTTCAATCATAAAAACGGAAGATAGTACAAGCGTGCAAAAAAATTACAGACGCACAATATCAATCAGCCACTCGTTCTCTCATTGATAAGTGCAACGCTTGTCTCTGGCCTGGAGGCCATCATTTTAAACAAAACATTTAATAATTAAATTTTGATCACTTTAAAACAATAAAGAGAATAAACCTAGATTATTTCGACATTATTTATTCCTATAGTTGTAACTTAAGAAATTAATATCTCTGGAACGAAGCTTTTGTGATTTCCAGAGGAAAATCTTTTTTTGTTTTGACATTTTATACATTCATATTTCAAGTTTGGCCATTTAATCCGGGAACACCCTATATATCATTTTCCAAAATTAATTCTTTCGTTTCAATTTTTCAAGTTCATCGGGAGCCAATGATTAGACCTCGCTTTATTATATTTTGTGTTCTATTGATTGTCTTGCAAATCGTTTTGTGTGTTACGCGACTCAAGATCCAATGTGAATCATGAAAGTTAATCGCGGAGGAAAATGCGCGTAATTAGAATATTACACAAATTTCGAGTCAGTACCCAATGTTTTTTCTCGTAGATGTAACGCAGAAACACCTTTAGATGTTCTACGATAGAGAAACTAATCTCTTCCTTGTGCGTAAATCCACCTATTCGATGCGTATGTTTTTTCACGATCTTCTCGGTGTCTTACAATACCACCATCGTTTAATAATCACGGAAATAATTACTGTATACCTTCTTAAAAAAATTTTTCCCTCTAAGATTTCGAATCAAATCGCATATTGCTGACGTCTAAGCGTATTGAACTCTCGACGCACTCTGTTAATTCCTATTTCTTCTGTATTTCTATTACAATAATGTAATTTATTGTGTTACTTTGATATGTGGTTCCATATCGCGGTGCTAAGTGTACGAAGTACATGTTCTATCTCGTATTTGTGTTTATCCCATTTGACGGATATAACTTGTCAAACTTTCGCATGTAACCGCGTCCGAAAATGCGCCCTTCATCAACACATTGAACGTTTCTTATCTGCCCCTATGTCGTGTGTTCGTTAGAAAAAAAAAAAAATATCGGATATATTCTCTCAGGATATATACATACGCGAACAGACAAAATTCCACGATGGAATAAAAATTTAAGGATTTCCCTTAAAAATACGATTATCGACGCGGCCAATGCGAAAGTTGCGCGTGGCGGAGTTTTGTATTGTAGCAATGTGAATCCGCAGTCAAAGATAAATATATTGACAATTAATCGTTAATTTATTCCGCAAAGATACGATTAATTTATCGTTTCTCTCCTTTTCTTCGAAAAACATGCGATACGATGTGACGTGTGCGATATATACGCTGACGTCGTACAAAACGAAAAAAAGAAGAAAAAAAAATACGAAAATCAAAGCGCACCTTTTTTTTATGCGTTCCGGTACCGATAGTAAAACACCGGTAAGATATTAATGTTGTGTATATGATAATTGTGAGGTGTTATAAAATTTTTATTTGCTTTGCGCCTTATATACATATATTTAATGTAAGTGATAATTATTACTAGTTGTTTATTATAAATAAGAACGAATCACTCTTGTGTATACCAGTTAAATTGCTACATTAAAGTGTTAATATTATACTCGTTCAAATTGCGTCTCAATCGATTCCCTTCTCTTCCCTTTTTGAAAATTTTGCTTTTGACAGTCGTTGACGACTATTGCAAAGTCCCTGACACATTCAGCTGGATTATCCATTGCCTTATTTCATAATCTGTTATTTATTACGGTTACTCTTTTTTTTTTTTTTTTAATTAAACGCATTTATTATATCTTTTTCTTAACGTAGTTAAAAATTCTAGCAACTCTAATAGCCTTAGCCGCCCTACTTGATTAAGACAGCGGAAAACCGCGATTATTCGAAATCTGGGGAATGTGCCCTAAACAGTATTTAATTTACAAACGCATTAATAGCGTTTTTCTGTCTCTGTTTATTTTTAACACGTTATTGTTTATTTTACGTATATACATCTATTTTACGCGTTCATTTTATGCAGATTACGTGTTATTGCACATAGAAATGCAAAAACACATTGTATTTTCTTTTCCTAGTAATCATCTAATATCTTGTTTATTGTAAGATACTCGCAACTCGGCTCGCGTATTTGGCGCGACACTATGTTTCTTGATTATTATCAAGTTACTATAATATATATTAAAATCTTATCATATTATTAGTAATTTAATATTAATGATAGAAATTTAATAGTATTATGTGTACTATTTTCGTGATATCGATAGGTATTATGCGCTCACAAATTTGCAGAAGCTATTCTATATTTTATTATGCTCTTTATTAATATCTTATAATATTAATGTAATAGAGTAGTTTGATAGCATATGATATAGTTAACATAATACAAACTATTTTCGTAATATTGATGGGTATTATGCACTCACAAATTTGCGGAAGCTAATCTATTTTATTATGCTCTTTATATACGCGATTCGGATAGATCTCGATTATAAACATTTTGATGTGCACATTCTGAATAAAAGTAGCTACGAGAGCGACAATACTCTTCACGGATCTACGACGAAGTTTCGGTTTTTAGGGCGGCCGGGGGGAGGGGGGCACAATATAGAAAAAGTATTCCAACACAGTTAATCCTACTAAGTGATTATCAATCCTATAAGTTCTGTATTGTTTACACATAAATTATAGAATAATATCTAAACGTTTCTTTTTCGATGTCTTGTGAAATTGTACAATAGTTACAAATAAGGATAAAGCCATACTTTACGTATTACAATCTGATATTCAGTCTTTGCTAATGTTACGTAATAACGTGCGAAAGAACTAATAGTTAGATTGCTATTTGCGAATTTTAATCAAGATACCCGGAAGAGCATGAGACTGTTCAGTTAGCTTTATGTAAGATATTGGTCTTCTGTTATTTTTTCTTTTTTTTTATGGAATCGTCAAATTATAATTATGATACAACATTTCTACATTATCACCACAGCATCAAATCTAATCTTATTTATCATAATACTCCTGAGAAACTGTTAATCCATCGTCTTAATAAACTCGATCGCGGAGCAGAATTGCGTCCACCAATATTGTTCTTCGCCCTCCAATCGATTCCCATAGAAGCTGTCCACATATTGGACAGTTGACAGCAATGATGGAGGATTAGTCTGAAATTAAAGATGAGTTAATAACATATGTAATAATTTATCTTATTAATGACAAAATTATTGTTTCTGTTAACTTGTACATACCTTGATTATGACATAAACTAGAACTGGAATCAGGTCATCAGCAGCAGGTATCCCTCTTTCCGACGCCATGGAGAGAAGATTCATGATGGTAGTCGCGCAACGAAATACACACTGAAGCTTATCCCTAGGAGTCTTATACGCCGATATCACAGCCAATTCAGCCTGCGCCCATGGCCAGGGGCATTCATAATGGTAAACCTTTGGAATGCGTAGATCCTTGTGATTTGGACTTACAACTCTTGCCAATTTTTTAATGTGATCGTGAAGAAGCTGGTCCCTATATACATCTCCGTCTCCATTTGGATAAAGCGCATTGTGGTATACTCGTGCCATGACGGTTCTTTCCACCACGACTCTCGCCAGATCTAACTGATTAGTACTCGCCGCTAAAAAGTATGCGAGAGATAAATTTAGATATTCTGAATTGACCTAAATATAGAAATTACAATGCGATGAACGATTACATTCACATACATTGCCAGATTGGATCGTTGTCCATTTCGGCATGGATCTTTCCTAGAAAATTATCTACAAGATCTTGTTTCTCGTCGGCTAATGTAAGTTTTTTAAATTCGTCGCAAAAACGCAAGAGAAAAGCCTCCCTCTTCTCCAAAAAAACTCTCACACAAACGGATACAAGATGATTATTGATAGCATCCCGGTCGCATTTAACTCGCACGCATAATCTAAAAAATGTATAATCATTAGGCGGCCGCATCTTATATTAATTACACATTACAAAATAATATCTATATAGTTACCTATCTAGGTGAGCTAATGTCGAGAGCAATCCTTGACGACATCTAATTAAATACGCGATATAAGGGGATCGTTTTTGATAATCTTCTCGAAGCGATTTGAAGAGTTTTCTACATCCATCGTCATTAAACAGACGCACGCAACGTAAAGTCTCATGAAGATGAGCTATCAATGCTCTATCCTGCAAGTTTATCGCTTCTGCCAATTGTAGTTGCAAAAACGCAACCAATTCGTTTTCTTTCTGTGACCAACAGTGTCTCTGTGAAAGAAACGTTTATATGAAATTTCGTTTATCGTATCATAAAAAATACAGAGACAAATGCAAATATTTGAACATATAGTAAATTCATAAAAAAAGATTAAACTTTATCTGATATACCATAAATTAGTATATATATATAAAAAATTAATGTAATAAATATACCTCAGAAGTATTCCATGGAATGTGTTGTAGGTCAGCGGTACTAAGTACCATACGTAATTTTCTTTTAGCATCCGCAAAAGCATAAGACAACTCTACATTATTTGGATCGATTGAAAGTCTTTCATCTTCTACTTCTTTTGTGCGAGATTGGTTGCTCTCAACCGAGGCTGTGTCACTAGTCGCACTTGGTTTTCTCCTGTACTTTGCTAATATGTCATCGATAGTATCTGAAATTATATAACAAAAAGTCTATTAGATTGCATTTAATACAATGACTTATGTTTTTTTCTTGCATTACTTTTATATTTATCTAAAATTTAATTATACAATATCGAAACCATTAAGAAAGATTGATAGATATAAAAACTGCTGTTTTAATCATATTATTTATGATATAATTGCGAAGATATTAATTATTCATTAAAATCTTACCACCCGCGACATTACCGGATGATGTCACATCCTCCGACATAATCCTGCGTATTCTATGTCTGCATATATCGACGCCGTCACCAGCAGCCTCTCGATCGTAGCATCTTTCGTCTGTCCCGCGAATAGCTTTACCCCTACGATTTCTCAGCGACAACTTCAATTTACCAAAGAAGCCACGCTTGTTCTTCTGATCGTCGTCCAACAGTTCTTTATCGCCGCGCTCTGCAGTCATGTCAAAACTTATGCTCTTTGGAATCGCTCCCGTTGATGCATTTGGCTTAGAAAAGTTGGGACTCGAACTGTCTATCGTGTCACAATTGCCATTAATTGCTGGCGTCGGTAACGGTAAATCCGATGCCGAAATGTTACTCTTGATACGAGATTCCGATCCGGAACTGCTACTGGATGTTAAACTAGCCGTGCTCAATCGGCCTACGGTATCTCCGACTGATGCCATACAGCTGTCCAACTCCTAATTTACAGTATCCACATAGTTAAATCCGTATGCGTGTGTGTAAAATTTACGAAAAAAAGTATAATGAAATGTGGCAGAAAAAATAAGCGAAGAAATTGCAAACCTCTGTTTTCACGTCGCCATTCTGGGACTTTTCTGGCAAAACAGGCGCAGAAATATGATTAGCTAACAGCAATGCCGGTGCGACTGCGGCTGCAGCGATGTGATTGTGCGCGGTTGTCTGACGTTCGACTTGCTTACCATTGTCAATGTGAAGTTTATCTATCAAATGGACCAGCCTGTCTTCCCGTAATGGTTTACCGTAATCCGTATTGTTTATATTATTAGCATTTTTATCTACATATTCCATTGTACTACGTCGATAATCAGACTTGGTTCCACCACGACCTGTTACGTTAGATGACGAAGGTAACGGAGATGTTGTCGGTGATGGCTGAATTACCACTGAAGTCCCTATGTCAGGATCCTCTCGAATTCCCGAAAGTGATGAAAAATTAATGCCTGAAGACTCTGGACCTGAAATCATTAAGTAAATATACAAACTGTGATTGGAAAAACTACTTGATAAAATAATTATGCTATACTTACACGGAGTGGCGGATTGAAGCGTTTCTTCGTTTCCTTCAGAGTCGGCGCGACTTTCTATTTCGGATCTAGCTGTATCGTCAGACCTATGTTGGAAATATCGTAAATGAATAAATTATAATATTCTTATTTACTTTTTTTAATAAAAAATTGAAAAAATATCTTACTTTAAGATATATTTTGATATAAAAAATAAAATATCTCGTAAAATATTTAGTTCTCGATAATCTTACCGTAATACTTTCATGTACAGAATAATGAGACGAATTAATTCGTGTAAAAAAAAGCAAATAATTGTTTAAAAAAAATACATTGTAAATAAGTATACTTTTTTTTTTTAAATAATTATTTTGTTTATACTAATTGATTCGTCTCATTATTCTGTACATAAAAGTATTACGGTAAGATTATCGAAAACTAAATATTTTACGAGATATTTTATTTTTTATATCAAAATATGTCAGATTAAAATATAAAATAACTCAAAAAGTACTTAATGAAAAAATACTTTATTATAGTGTTTTGAAAACCTCTCGAGATAAGTTACAAGAATATGCAATAAAAAATGGGGGGGAGTTCTATTTAAGAAAACATCGATCACATTGACTTGGCCTTGAAAAGGTCATTCAAGGTCAAGTCCATATTTTCATCATGTGACCCCCTGTGAATCATACAACTTTTGTCTAAAACGTTTTTGTCTTAAACTTATAGATTTCATATATATTACATTATATATATATAAATGTAATATAATACACAAAATAATGTACCTAGCAACGCTAGCAGTATCATCAGTATCTACTTCAGTCAACCTTTCCGAATCACTGGCCAATACATCTGTACTCCAGGCTTCAGAAGCGGTTTCACTGATGTCTAACATGGTTGGTGTAGGCTCGGGTGGCAGAATAGGTACAACTTGTTCAGGAGGGACAAGAAAAGGTATTCGATCTTGTTGTTCAACTATTTCACTATCTGAGGCCAACACATCCGTAGACCAAGTATCGGATACCATAGAAACAGTCTCGTCTCCTAAAAAAGAAAGATAAAAATGATATTAACAAAATTTTGCTATTAAATATAAATATTGTGCAAATAATATATTAATCATATCTACGTCTTTATATGTGTCAATATTTGTATTTGTTACCTTCAATAAGCTTCTTAATTTCAAATTTACAAAATTTGTCATCAATTTCAGATCGACTTTGCTTAGTTGGGATATTAGGTGGCGGCAAATCCAGTTGCCTCACTTCACCTACAGCGCGCCCATCGTCTCCTTCGGTAATTTGGGATGACGGTGTATCTCGACCTGATGATTATATGCAAAGTTATGCAATTTGTAAAAATATAAAAAATATTTTTGTAGCCAAATATTAAAATAAAAGAAATATGCTATAAGACATAGGGTTAATGTACCTGATATATTAGGAGTTCCTCTTCCCGATACATTAGCAGACACCATGTCCGAGAGATTATCATTCTGATCTTCCGTCTCTAACTCTAGAGAAGAAGCGACACTGTGATTGGAAGCAGCCTCTGATACAGCTTCCAAGTTATCTGACGTATTACCAATCGAGCCTTCGAACAATACTAATTATTTTTAATGTGTAGATGTGTCATAAAAGCCAAACAATATATGTATAATACTCAATATTAGTAAGTGATATACCTTCGTCATGTGATAGCGAAAATCGAGTCCTCTTTTCCTGCGTTTCGATACGTTCGCAATTACTATTCTCTTGTCTAGTATGTTCAGTAGATGCATCATCAGGAAGATTCAAAGTAACAGGTCCATTCTCCATACCACTTTGGAGCTCCATGCATAAAACCTAAAAATAATAAAACAATGAAATTTTATTTGATAATTTTAATGAATTAATTTTGAACATAGTACTTTTTCCATTGTAAAACATGTAATAAAAATATAAATGAAAAGCAATATTATATATTATTAATAAATAAGTATATATACAGGGTGAGTCTTTTTAATCTTAGTAGGCAAATATTTTTTGAAAAGGCTTCGACAAGGGCTATAAGAATATGCAATAAAAAATAGAGGTTTCAATTTAAAAAATTCAATGTGATCTTGATAAAATCTTAACAATGCCACCACCCAAGATCTAACTAATATTCCTATCTTCTTTCCCCCTCAGAACCAAACAACCTTTGTAAAAAAAGTTCCCTTCTAAAACTTACAGGTTATGAGATATTTGCCTGTTAATATTAAAAAGACTCATCCTGTACATATATATTACATTAAGGGGATCCTGGACCATCATGTTTTTACCAACCAAACGCAATTTTTTGATTTTACCAGTTTTTATAATGGCTAAACAGAATTACAAATGCTTTTACACGATTAAAGTACATACATCAAGACTCTATGGGACAGTCAACTTCATGCTGAAAACGAAAAAAAGTTTTTTAACTTCTTTTCGTTTTCAGCATGAAGTTGACTGTCCCATAGAGTATTGATGTATGTACTTTAATCGTGTAAAAGCATTTGTAATTCTGTTTAGCCATTATAAAAACTGATAAAATCAAAAAATTGCGTTCGGTTGGTAAAAACATGATGGTCCAGGATCCCCTTAACATTTGTAATAAATTTTATAAAGATATGTATAAAACTAATTTGCCAAATACACACAGACACATTCTTTTTAGAAATAAACAATATATGTATAAATTATAAAACTTATTATGATAGGCTCTAAATATCAATTAATATTAGCTAAAATATAAAGCGATGGGCAAATGAGAGCCGAATGCGCTGGATGAGGGGCGCCAAAATTGTGTTCTTCATGTTGTATGTGAATATGTATTTATTAAATGTTTCGGTCCGAAAATTGGACCATCTTCAGTTATATATATATATATATATATACAGACTTTCTGTTCACTGAGTAGTCCTATAGATTCTCCAATTGTTGGACCAAAAGGTATGACTAGTACATCTTGGGAATTCTTATCCAAAATTTCCTCTTCAGGAGTAGAAGTGCCATTAGATTCCTCTACATTTTCAGTTGTTATATTTGGTGAGAATGTAGTCATCCTTATACCACGTCCCTTTCCTATTATAAAACATTTTATATTAATATCGCGTTTTACAATTTCCAATAATCACAAAAAAAATTGTATTGTTGTATAATATTATTCGTGCAATATTATTTAATCATTATTAATATACCTTTTCCTGTAGCAACACCTCGTTTGTTAGGTGTTTCCATGTATTCATTATTCAATTTATTATTATGCAATAAACCCGATGGTAATTGTGACAGCATCTCTGCTAATTGTTTTCTATCAAATGTATTATGCGATATTGCTTCTGCATTGTTATCACTGATAATCGTATTTAAAAATGTAATTAAGGAATTCAATTCACTTTCCGTAAATAGTGCTGCGGATCGTGACAGGCCTTGAAGTTTATTATTGTCAATCATTGTTGGTTCCTCCTCCAATTCTTCTGTTGCACCATCCAACATTGAGTCTATTATGGAAGACACCGAATCTTTCTCGAATTTCTTATACAGATCAATAACCTTATTATCAATACTTTGATACTTCTGCAGTGAAAGCATTTGTAAAATTTGTCCAACTTGTATGAGATTAAATCTCGCGACATAGCTTATCGGTGCATCAGTGATACCGTAAGGTTCGGGATTAACTATAGCAGGACAAATAAAATATGTGAATACAAGATCAGTGCACATAGCATGCACTTCTTTTGGATCTACATTTCCATTCTTACTAAAAAGTCCTGCCATTTGTCTTACAAGCCAGCAAACACTTGTAGGAAAGCAGTGCATTGTTTCGCGAATATTGACAATAAATCTCTGTGTAATACGATATAAAGAATTGACTGTCCACAATCTGTAACGTTGTAACTTTGCTTGATATTCAGGCGTGCCTTCTTTCCCGAATTTCTTCAATCTTTCTGCAGGTGGAAATCTAATAGGCGCTTTGTCCGGATCAACGTCCAGAAACATTTCATCTTCCATGAGTAATTGCACAATAGGATTGTGCAAAGCTGCTGTTAAGAAGAGCTTTGCAGAGAACAAGCTTTCGTGAAAGATCGAATAAAATCTGGAAAATGCACATGTGCCATGCCTGAGTAATCTTCGTGGATTATCAGATGGGATTATCTGCAGCAGCATAAGATGCCTCAGCAATCGAAGAACCAAACTTTTATCTTCCGGCAATATGCAGCTGCCATACAATCCAGCAGCTAAGCACTGCACAATTGTCTGCATTGATTCTGGAATGACTTTGTCTCCTTCGACCAAACATAAAGCAAGAAGCTTGGGTGACTTCCGCAATGCACCCAGAAATTCTCCATAAGATAAACATGCTTGGTAACGTAAATACTTATATGCATCGATAAAATGTGAATTTTCCAATGCATTCGCTCTTAGGCAACATGAAGCTGGAGTGCAATCTGGCCTTGCTACTATTAAGCGATTCAGATTAACTCTCTGTTGAGCAGTTACCCATGCTTGCTGTGCTAATTGCGACGATATATATAAGACCTAGAAATAATAGAATCTTGTGAAAGATACATTGCTATTAAATTAATGCGTTTAAATTTATCCTGTCAAATATTATACTGAAGACTTACAATTTGCAAATGTTGTAATTGGTATTAGAAAATTGCTAGATATATGGATATTACTTACCCGTTCATTAAGAGTTTGCAAGTTTTGCTGTTCTGAGTTGACAAACAATCTTTCTTGCCGCAAATGACAAGCTAATTCCATCATATCCCACTGTAGCGTCTCATGGGAA
This sequence comes from Formica exsecta, assembly GCF_003651465.1. Taxonomy (NCBI): domain Eukaryota; kingdom Metazoa; phylum Arthropoda; class Insecta; order Hymenoptera; family Formicidae; genus Formica; species Formica exsecta. Next base: position 86,298 of record NW_021848854.1, on the reverse strand, counting down.
TCGATACTGTTAATCGATGACATTATTGGCTGTGCCTTCAACATTAAAAACAAAAATACACAAAAGAGATGAACAACTACAGAATTGAATCGTATATGAAAGGAATGTTATTTGCGTAGTTACTTGCGTACAATCCTGTTAGTCAGTTATCTTGAGCATTAATAACAATGAGGCACAAAATATATGCGGCGCACTTCACAATGAACTTCAAGAGAAGTACTTTCGAGCATTTGTTTTTTTTTATTTCTCGAATTTACGAAAAATTGCGCGCGAAAGTATACATCACCTCACCTAACGGAGTAAAGAGAGATTTCAATTCAGACGGAACGCGGACAATCTCAGATATTGCATAATGCATCAGCAAAAAATATGCGAGCATAGTTTCGCGACAATATCGTAGGAATGGACACTTCAATGTGAAAAAATTAAAGCGATTACCGTCCCGTGCGAATGCGTATACGATGTCGCGCGAATAGGCTCGGCCTGTTATTGTTACATCTCGGACACGCGTGATATACGAAAGATAAATCTCGCTTCTACGCATCTCGTTCCTTTCATCCCTTTGTCACATGTCAATCTAATCGCGTGCAGCAATATGCCACCGATCCCGATCCTCGATGTTCAATACTTACACGTCGTTGATAGCAATGATTAGACGGTTTGTTGTTATCTTTTGTAGATTAGAATAACACCCCCAATGACACACGATCATTTTATGTTATAGGTTAGATTTCTTTCTATAAATGGCCGCAGGTGTTGTGGGTCTAAGCTCGGACGGAGAAAACGTTCGGTACTCTACTCCACCAGAGAGAGAAGCCTGACCTGAGAAACGTCACGGTCACGGCCCGGTTTTAGGTGATCAGAAACGCCCTCTGTAGACATAGAAACGTGGACGTTGAATTACGTAGCCAATGTCCACGAATGTTCTCAATGGGTACCGCATAATGTGCACAGTTTCGGTTGCGTTCCGTATAACCGTATAACCGTTTCCTGAAGGAGTCTTCTGCATAGAGCCGGGCCCGGTAGACAACGAGGAATTGCGGGGAGCTTTGGCGAAAAATCTCCCCAACGCCGTCATCCCATGGTTTGTCCCGGGGCATTTATTCCCTGTCGCCATCCCTATCGAAATCCTTTGCAGGAGATTTACCCCTTCCATCATCCATCTCTAGGAAATCCCTTAACTCCCCTTCATTTTTGCTATAGACAAAGATTTTTTTTTGTTATTCTAAGAATTATTATAAAACCAATCAGAACCATAAATTTAATATTAAACTCTCTCCTACACCGTTCTGATGGATGATCCCCGTAATCATGTAACGCGCATACATATACTCACCCCACAGATTAATATACAGATAGCCAAAGGCCCGTATGAAGGCGAGACCGGCATTTCCGTGCAACACACTTTGCCCCTTACCGACTCATTTTGCCCCTGGTTTGAGTCTGGGCTAAACTCCGTTGACTTTACCAAAAAACTTTGCCCCTGGTTCGAGTCCAGGCTAAATTCCTTTGATTTTATCAACAGACTTTGCCTCTGGTGCGAATCCAGGCTAATCATGAGACGAATGAAATGTAAGAGACTTGGCCTTTTATTGTTTCGCTCGCTCCTGAGATAATGATAAGAGTGAGCGAGACAATGACAAGAGTGAGCGAGAGGAGAATAGCAACGTGCAAAGAAGATTCGAGGATCAAGATCGAGCTTTTATGAATGCTGCTATTCCTCTTTCGCTCACTCCTGTGATTGTCTCGCTCACTCTTATTATTGTCTTATTAGAAGCGAGCGAGACAATAATAAGAGCAAGTAAGAAAAAGGACGGCAAAGGCTCGATCTTCGAGTCTTCTTTGGATGTTGCTATTTTCCTCTTGCTTGCTTCTGTTAATGTTTCATTCCTATATTGTCTTACTTGCATTCATATATTCGTTTTGCTCACTTTCAATGCTCATCTCGTTCGCTACAAGCTTGTTGCCGACAAGCGGCCGATGAGAAACTATGAAAATTTGTAAAAGAGAGATAAATATATTATTAAACAATAAAAGTATTATTATTTTTATTATTTTTAAGTGATATATTTACACATATAAAAGAAATTACACACACACATATATATATGTATATAAATACACAAACATATGAAATAAGTTATACATATACACAATATACAGTATGTCGGATTTAAATAAATTGACTGATTACAATATATTAGGTCTACCGGAAAGTTCTGTCCGTTTTTGGAATAAAACAAAATACAAATTTTTATTACCGTCAATAAACTTTATTAAATAATGTAATTGCAATTATTATTAATGATTTCTTGCCAGCGTGAGGGCAATTTGTATATCCCATTTTCGAAAAATGTTTTATCTTTTGATGCCTTATTTCGAGAGCTTTTCAAAACACTATAATAAAGTATTTTTTTTTATTAAGTACTTTTTGAGTTTTTTTATATTTTAATCTGACATATTTTGATATAAAAAATAAAATATCTCGTAAAATATTTAGTTTTCGATAATCTTACCGTAATACTTTTATGTACAGAATAATGAGACAAATCAATTAGTGTAAAGAAAAAAACAAATAATTGTTTTAAAAAATACATTGTAAATAATTACATATTTTTTCTTAAAAACAATTATTTTTTTTTACTAATTGATTGACTCTCCATTCATTTGAGTTTAGACGTAACAAATACATTTAATAAGATTGTAACAATCAAACCAAAAGCTAACAACTTGTGGTATTCGAGGAAACGTAAAAATCACGCACTTACACTAATTATGATATTATTAACCATATTATTCAGATTTTCCAATAAAATATTATAAAATTTTATTCTATACAAATACTTCTGACTATCTAATAGAATCGTTGATGCGATGATCAATTGAAACACTACTAAAATGGAATTGCAGATCTCTTCAAGCAGATTCATATATATTAGTAAAACAAATCTATGCGAACTGACAATAACAATCTAAGGCCTATATTCAAAGCCGTTTTCGAGCTAAAGAGCGTATTAATAATAAGAGTTTATTAGAAATAAAGAGAAATACGAGCAATATAAAATTTTATTCTTTTCATTTAACATGTTTTTGAAATATTAACAATTTAATGTAATAAAGATATAAAGATCCGAAACTAATAAAATATGAGAGAGAAAGATTACACATAAAAGTAATGAAATAATTAATTAGAAATAAAACATATTTAACGTAAAGTATACACATAATCACACATTAGATCATTTTATTGTACAAAATATTTTCATTAATTTCTTATATTCACGCGATATCTGTGTTAGTTCTGAACGATTATTTGCGGCTGATTGGGATAAATTTTATGTAAACTGGATGAGACGAACGAATTACGATATCGGTCTTCAATCGGATATGCTTTAAACAATCTACGGGCTCCAAGTAAAAATTGTGCACTAAAGAAGCCATCATAGCTTTTAACTCCAGCAGAGCGAATCGTTGACCTACAAATCAAAGTCTTATCAAAAACTATGAACACAAAGAGAGAAGAAAATCGCGAGCAATTCACCTATGCAATTCCTCGATCCTGCGCTGAATGGTAGATAGGAATAAAGATGACGATTCCATATCCTCTCGGGCAAAAATCTGTCCGGATCAAATACTTCTGGATTTGACCAAAAATTGGGATCTCGGTGAACTCCATAAAAATTAAGATGTAAGTTCGTTCCAGCAGGTATAACATATGAGTCTGAAAAACGTATTATAAAATTACAAAATATAAAAATTTATGAAATTAAGAGTTCTTTTAAAAAATAACATGAACATAATATTGTATTATATAATATTGTATTCTTAAATAGTGTAGTATATAATATTGTGTAGTATATAATATTGTATTCTTAAAGTGTTAAAGCAATTAAACTTATTTTACATTCAATAACATATACTCTGCAAAATGTGACATGTTCAAAGATATATGCAGCAAAAAAAGTGATTAATTACGTAATTTTACATCCTGCTCAAGTCTTCGTATTATAGAAGGCGCGATGGTATATAAACGTAGCGTTTCCTTTAAACATCTGTCTAAATATTCTAAATCTTGCAACGATTTCATAGTAAATTTCCCTCCGTTCTCTTGCATCACGGTATTGACTTCAACCCTCACACGTTCCTGTGTCATCGATAATAATTAAAGTGTATTTCTCAATACTTTGTTTTTATATGCATAGATATAAATAAATTTTTAATAAATAAATGAAAAAATACATTGCAACAAAAGTGTATATCCGTTCTACTTTCAATTATAATCGCAATTTCAATAATATATCGCAATATACTGAGAAAAAGGTACCTGGATCTTTGTGTTCAGCTAATAGTAACAAAGCAAAGGTCATGCTCATCGCTGTAGTATCGTGACCCTGTAATCATTATCATATGCATATCATCATATCATCAAACGTGCTTAGATGAAGTAAAAATTTAAAGAAAGATTACAGATATATACCCCAAACATAAAAATCTCGACTTCTTCTTTGATGTCCAAATCAGTTAAAAAATTGTCTCGAGATGCCGCTATTAAAAGATCCAACAGGGCTAACCGCTTTTTTTTAACTAAGAATAAAAAAAAACACATTAGCGTCAATTTCATTTTTGCATGTCGTGCTTTAATTATATAACATTGTTTCTGTTTAAAAAATTTTCTATACGTATTAGAAATAATAATGATTTAATTTTACAGCATTATGTGTTTAGTATAAGTATTACAGACATAATTTAAAATATTAGATTGCGTAATCGAACTAAAATAGAAGTTGTGATCTCTTACATACTTTCAAATACTTTGACATCATCTATTTCCGTCTCTTCGTCATTTTCAAGAGTTTTCAAATATCGATCATTGGTACGTTCGTGATAAAGTTTTCTTTCCGCGATGACCTACACACGAGTACGATATTAAATTTTTTAAATGATTTTTTGTATTAAATAACAATAGCACATCGTACTATAAATTAATTAGCATAATGTATTATTAATATTTATGATTAATCACGTAATCTTACGGTACGAAGATTACGAAATTTATTGTAATTTTATATACAAGACAGAATTTAGCGGATTTAAAATAACATGATTTATAACATACTTTTTCCGTAAATCCATGCTCTTCTAAAAATATTATATTTGTTTTAACTATAGATTTTTTGATCAAATATGATTTCTCTTCAGATTTTATTGCACAATTCATTTTACTTAATATTTCAATATTCTAACATTTACAATATTTTCAATATTTTAAAGATTGAAACAATTTTCATTTTGAAATAAAACATTTAACGAAGCACGTACAATAGATTTTGATCCCTAAACGCGGCTTAAAACAAATCGACGTCTCAAACTAATTGTTCACTTTTACATGATTATTCAATATTTAATTTGTTATTCAAAATATATATAGAAAATATATATTACACACAAAAAGAATTACCTCAAAATAATGTAGTATGTCCAGCGTGAAGGAAGCAAATACGAAATATCTGGTCTGGAAAATTTTCCGTTCTAGATTCTAGAATCTAGAAGATGCCGGCCGGAAAACGATTATCACGTTTTACACGGTTATTTACACCGCTATCACGTCTCATACAATTATCACGTTTTACACGTATCACGTTTTACACAATTATTACGGTTTTATTAGCCAAGTTTTTATAAAACAAAGAGAACAAACCAAATAATATAGAGCACACTGAAAAGAATGCGACTATATATGGCCGATCAGGTCTTTGTCGTCCAATGCCACGTGCTACCGAAAATATAATCGTGATGCCAGCGCCATCAGACTTTTTGATGTGTCACTATATATTAAATTCTGCGTAACTCAAAAGTACATTCTGAGAATATACGAGAATATATGAGAAATAAATATACTATAAGGGATATTACAAGTATATTCTGAGAATATACGAGAAATAATATACTGTAAGATATATTATAAGTATATTCTGGAAATATACGAGAAATAATATACTACAAAAAATGTTATAGGGATGTTCTCAGTATATTATATATAGTACGTATATTCACAGTATCAGTATAGAATATTCGAATGATATCATGTGCTGTTAGGGGTAGCTATAACATTTTTTAATTCGCTATCATCATTAATGTTATCAGTCTCGTTTACTTCATTTATAATATAGTTGTGATAGTTAGAACTGCTTGTTTGTACATTATTATTATATTGAAACTGATGATCTTTTAAGAATGTAGGTTCAATAAATGCTTTCTTAGTACCATGTGAATTATAAGTATCAACTTCTTCAGTAGTATCATCATATAAATTTAAATTAAAAGAATCCTCAGAAGAAATATTTACAATATGCTGATTCGAAATATGTTCATGACACCCTGCAATATATGTATCAATATTATTCGCAATAATTCGCCTACTATGACGTCGAGAAACAAGTTTTCTTTTTCGCGCGTTATTCATATTTCTTACAATACAGCAATAATTATATAATAAGTTTTACACTACGCTGCAAACATTGAAATAAATATTCAATAATTAAGTAGTAAGAAACAAATCAAAAACTTTAAATAAATATACATTTTGTTATAGCCCAAAACGGCTATAACCAAATTAGTATAATTATTAATTATTAAATATTATTTAACGTCTTTCGACTATAACTCGAAGTCGAGAAAGACGTATAAAGTTACGAGCGCAATCGCTGACAAAGCGAGCCACGCGCGGAGGCCACGCGATCGCGAGACTTGAAGAACGACGCGCCGGAAATGCAAGCAAAGAATATACGTAGCTTGCATCCGGGTTTTTTCCACCCGGAATCGAGCGACACGACCACAAGACAAGAAGATTTAAAGCAGATGTATAAGAATAAATGACTTTATTTCTACAACGACTACATAATTGTTCACACGGCGAGACGACCCTGCTCGATCCTGAGCTCCTTAGCTCCTAGTGGCCAACGATCCCAGAACAAACTCTGTGCCTCCACAGAGAGGCACAACAAAATTGGTGGCAGCGGTGGGATGTGCCAAAGGATCGCCAGCCAACTCGCCGAATAAAGACCTGTAAAAAACCAAAAGAGTAAATAATAGGCACGTCAGCAAACAAGTTAAAGCCGACGGACACAAGCAGAAGCAACATATACGGACGACACAAGCAGTACGAGAATCACGGCCAAGCAGCTGAAACTCGAGTAGGAACGCCAGTGTCGAAGGACCAACGCCGACCTACAACATCTCTAAAGACGACGCATCGCCGCCGGGCAACGACCGCCGTACGACGAGCATCAGACCGCCAGTGTTATCAGCCGCCGAGCGAGAGATTGCAGCATCAGCAACCTACTGACCCAGTGAGCGAACATGCGAGCCGTCTTATTACTGTAAGTCCGTAATATATTTATAATTGCGTGAATGTCGGAAGATTCTAATGTACCGAAACCGACAGCGAACCGATCGTGGTTATTAAGCGAACCAGCGCGACGAGCGATTAGCTTAAGTCTAACACCGCGAAAAAATTTTGATAACGCGCGAAGAAATTTAGACACTCAATACTCGAGCGAAAGCGAGCCCGAGTTACCGGAGAACGTCGTCAAGGAATGCGAATTTTCGTTCAATATTTTCGACGAAAGCCTATTTCCGTGTGATACGACTGACCTCACTGACCACACTCAACGCGAGACTAGACTTACGCGACCGTATATTAGCAGAACTCCAAGTAGAGTATCTTTCCGACGCGAATTTTCACTAACCTCCTACGAGAGCAGCGCGGTAGACGAAGAAATAGAAAACATGCGACGATCCATCCGCCAGATGGACCAAAATATAGCGAAGGCCGACCGCACGCCGCCACCCGAAAAAAACCGCGAAGAAAGAGGAGATTATACACAGATCATCCACATTTTAAATGAAATACGCGCGGATATTAATTCGTTAAACATACGAGTAACGCGACTAGAAAGAGCGGACACACAATTACCCCGTCATACAGATACTCGCAGGGAAAACGATAACGATGCGTTTGAAACAACATATGGGCGAACGAGACGCGATATCAGAAATCGACGAAGCGTCGCCCCGAATTATCTGCCGTTAAAAGAAGCAAGAATAATGATCCCCGAGTTCGACGGAACCTCGCGACATAAACTGCAAGAATTTTTAAATGCGTGTAAATACGCTGTTGAGAACATAAATCCCGCGGACGAAGAATCGTTAATTCAAGCAATCTTATTTACAAAATTAAAAGGGAAAGCGATGCAGGAATCTGAGACGCGAGATATACAAACGTTCGACGAATTAAAACAGCAATTGAAACTTGTTACCAATTTAAACAAAGTACTACGCACTTACAAATCGAGTTCAATTCATTAAGACAAAAATCAAATGAAACCGCGTACGCTTTCGGACAATGCGTTGAATTACTAGCAATGAAATTGTACGATGCTATGATTGAAGAAGAAGAGGACTTCTCACTATCAAAACGCACGATCTAACACACGATTAAAAAGCAGGCGTTGATAAATTTTCAAATCGGATTACGCGACGAATTAAAGGTACTCGTACGCGCGCAACGATATACGACGCTCCAAGAAGCGATAACGGGCGCAAGCGTTGAAGAAAAACTTATCGGACCAACGGCAAGAATAAGCAACTTCCCGAATAAAAATAAATACGAATCGAACAATTCGCGACAGATTCAAAATTCGACTCCGCAATGCTTAAAATGTGGAAAAAATGGACATTACGGACGCGATTGTCAAAGTAGTCGATACGCGCTTCCTAAACCGGAAAAATCCACGCGGATAAATGCAATAAATAAATACTGCAAACATTGTCAAAAAACCGGACACATTCGCAACGAATGCTGGAGTTTGAACGGTAAACCGAAAACTGATACGAATAAAATAAAAGATGGTAACCAGAAAGCGAAGATGATAAAAGCGAATCTAAAAAGAAACAACCGCGACCTGCGTCCGAATATCACGTTACGTATATTAAAAATATGCCGCGCACACAGAAGAAAACAGATTTATTGTTAGTAACATTACCCATGCGACAAGCAAAGGATGAAAAAATACGGATGTTATACGATTCAGGATCGACCATTTCGTTAATAAAATTAAAACAATTAAAAGACGACACCATATACGAGGATAAGATCGCGCTCACCGGCATAACCGGACATAAAGTACATACAATAGCAAAAATGTACGCTACAATAAAAGTAAATGGACATAAAATAAAACATGCATTTTACGTAGTAAAAGATGACATTCCGATCGAATACGAAGGGATTCTAGGGATTGATTTCCTCCGACAACACTCAGTATCCTGCGACTACAAACAAAATCAACTAAAAATAGGAAACGCCGTGCTCACATTCCATTCATTTAATAAAATAATTCTAAAACCGCGCAGTGAAACCATTGTAAAAGCAGCAACCAATCAAAACCGGATAGGAATAGTACGAGCGGAAGAAACAGCTCCAGGAATCTATATCGGAAATTGCTTAGTAGAATCAAAAGATCACGCATGCCCCGTTAGTGTAATGAATACGACCGATACAGAAGTCGAAATACAGACGCTGCATGTTGTTCTCGAAGATGTAGAATACGACGAAATACACACTATACAAACGAGAATAAATTCTAAACTTACTTCCTCACGATACTCGCAAATTTGACAACTACTACAAACACAGCATTTAAATTCAGAAGAAAAACAGGCACTCTTACGGATATGCGAAGAATATTACGATACAGTTCAGTTGGACGGAGAACCACTGACGTGCACCGCGACGGTAGAGCACGAGATAAACATGCGCGCCGATACCTCACCGGTAAACACGAGACCGTATCGCCTTCCGGAAAGGCATAAGACGGAAGTAAATAAACAAGTATAAGAAATGTTAAAAAAACGGCATAATCCGAACAAGCGCGAGTCAACGGAACGCACCCCTATTAGTGGTACCGAAAAAAGCCGATGCATCTGGAAAACCAAAGCTCCGAATAGTAGTCGA
>NW_021848854.1:69916-76191 GCF_003651465.1 Formica exsecta | reverse complement strand
GATTTTAATAGAATGCCGTTTGGATTAACGAATGTGCCAGCAACATTCCAGCGATTGATGAATTCCGTTTTGACAGGAATGCAAGGACTAAAATGTTTAGTTTATCTGGATGACATCGTTATATATGGATCAAGCCTAGAAGACCACAACAAACGACTCAAGGAAGTACTACAGAGACTTCGAGAAAATAATATAAAATTGCAGCCGGATAAATGCAAATTTTTACGCAAGGAAATGATTTATTTAGGTCACATTATTTCGGAGGATGGAATATCTCCGGATTCATCAAAATTAACGGCAATAAAAGAATTTCCGACGCCAAAGAAAGTGAAGGATATACAATCTTTCATAGGACTAGCCGGATATTACAGAAAATTCATAGAAGACTTCTCAAGAATAGCCAAGCCACTGACTAAATTAACGAAGAAAACAGAAAAATTCGAGTGGACAATGGAACAGCAAAATGCTTTTGAAATATTAAAAGAAAAATTAATGACGACGCCAGTGCTAAAATATCCAGACTTTACTCAAGAGTTTATAGTGACCACCGATGCCTCCGACTATGCAATCGGAGCAGTATTGTCACAAGGAAAAGTAGGCAAGGACCGGGCAATTGCTTACACCAGCAGAGTTTCATCGCGGGCGGAGCAGAATTATACAACAGAGAATAATACAACAGAGAAAGAATTATTAGCAATTGTATGGGCTGTAAAACATTTTAGGCCATACGTATACGGTATAACCGATCATAAACCATTAATCTGGTTATTTAATGTAAACGATTCCGGATCGAGATTAATCCGATGGAGATTAAAGCTCGAGGAGTATGATTATGAAATCATTCATAAAGCCGGACGAGCGAATGCGAACGCCGATGCACTGAGCCGCAATGTAAAAAGAGACACACATGAAACAGAAGAAGAGCGAGAAGTCCTCGCAATAGAAGAAGAAACGAATGGATACCCTTCGCAATGTTTACGTATAACACGACGCCACACACAGCTACGGGATATACACCCTTTGAATTAGTCTACGGGCACCAAGCCGATCTACCTACGGCACTGACGAGACAGCCTAAGCCGACATATAATTACGACGATTACGCACAAGAATTAAAAGAAAGACTACGGGCAACAAATCAGCTCGCGAAAGAGCATGTTAAAGAAGAAAAAATTAAAGCTAAACAACAATACGATAAAAATACTAGGGAAATAAAATTTAAAGTCGGTAACAAAGTATTAGTGTACGACGAGACACTCCGACGCGGACGATCTAAAAAACTCGAATCTTTATGGATCGGACCATATACAATAATTGAAAAGAATTCAGACGTAAATTACACGATAAAAAAGGGGAGAAAAGCAATCCGCATGCACACATATAAGCTGAAGCAGTTTATTGAAAATTAATAGGGACACTTACCCTACTCGTTGCGGGAACGACCAGGATAACGCATACGATCGAGAGCACGACGGCACCACCTCACTCACAGTACGATGACCACTCACACAATCCACAGAAATCTGGATCAAAAAGGGCTCCGTACTTCGATATACGGCCTCACAAGCCCGCTCGAACGGATCGCGCGGCAAAGCAAAGCCGCACAAAGTAAAATCATTGCACGCCCTGCATACTAAATCAGATGAATTGGACACAAATTCCAAACACCAAAAACAAAAATTATAAGAGTCCATGACTACTACCGAGTATATCACCAAACGAACGTCGAAAGGAGACTGAATACTAAACGAAATGACCCGTCGAAAAGCATGCAGAAAAATCATCTCAGAAAAAAGATACTAACCGATAACAATGACACTCGCGGGATATCATCGCGAGAAATAAAACTAAAGTATATAATATTACAGGATACTCGTCAGCTGGAATATAAATGTAATTACATTTCCCGTACCGATGAATAATAACATATTTACCGTAACCGAAATAAATAATAAAATAATTGCAATAGATAAGGAAAAATTAACTTATCTTAGAATAACGGAAAGCGATTTAAAAAATTGTATAGATATAAATTCCAAATATACGTGTGAAAATACGATACCGATATATCGCATGAATCAAAACGCACCGTGCGAAATACAAATGTATACACTATCACGACAACACAATTGTAACACACAATTGATAAGCTCGAAAAATGCGATCTGGACAAAACTACAACAGCCGCACACATGGTTATATGCGACCGCGACCGACCAATAGATAACAATACAATGCGATAATCGACACGAAAACAAAATAATAATTAAAAATACAGGAAAAATTACATTAAAAGGAAAATGTAAATTAACGACAACAGATATGACGATACAGTCAATAAAAATAGTATACGAAACAAATATAGAAACCTATTTACTAGAAATAAATATTACGTTTCTACAGATATACAAGACGCATGATAACGGCACACTAGAAAACGTAACGCTACACCGAACAGAACTAATAAAATTAAAAAATAAACTAGAAGAATTAAATAATAATCGACAAGACAACGAACAGAACTTCTTTGCTCAAAAACAATTTGTTTATCCAATGGCTACAAGCGGAATCATAACAATAATTATAATAGCCATTGTAACATATACAATTATAAAAAATAAAAAGAGGAGAATGAAACGACCATCGGTCGGACTTTATTTTTACAACGATTACATAATTGTTGACACGGCGAGACGACCCTGCTCGATCCTGAGCTCCCTAGCTCCTAGTGGCCAACGATCCCAGAACAAACCCCGTGCCTCCACAGAGAGGCACAACAATTTACAAGCTCATCGTTTTCAATATATATAATATAATAAGTTTTAATTTTATAAACTAAGTTTTTCATATAATTACATATACTGAACATATACTAATTACATATAATTGTAAGAAGCAAAACAGTTTGTATAATTTTCTTTCGATATGTTTCAGAGCATCATTCGATATGCAATAAGAGCATTTATCTTTTGATGAGAAATTGTCCTATTGAATTAAATAACGAAACAATTTGTTTATCCAATGGCTACAAGCGGAATCATAACAATAATTATAATAGCCATTGTAACATATACAATTATAAAAAATAAAAAGAGGAGAATGAAACGACCATCGGTCGGACTTTATTTTTACAACGATTACATAATTGTTGACACGGCGAGACGACCCTGCTCGATCCTGAGCTCCCTAGCTCCTAGTGGCCAACGATCCCAGAACAAACCCCGTGCCTCCACAGAGAGGCACAACAATTTACAAGCTCATCGTTTTCAATATATATAATATAATAAGTTTTAATTTTATAAACTAAGTTTTTCATATAATTACATATACTGAACATATACTAATTACATATAATTGTAAGAAGCAAAACAGTTTGTATAATTTTCTTTCGATATGTTTCAGAGCATCATTCGATATGCAATAAGAGCATTTATCTTTTGATGAGAAATTGTCCTATTGAATTAAATAACGTAAAATGCATCAAATAAAAGTGTGCAAACTGTTTAGTTTCTTCATATATTATGATGAGTAATATATCAGATAGTTTGTAGATAACTTACAGTACGTAAGAGGTATCCAACGTAAGCACGTATCCAAATAGTGTTGACGAAGAGATCCTTATCGCTGCATAAGTGCGAGGTGCAGCCGCTGTCTAGGCACCATCCTTTCGATTTGTCCTGCTCGCTAGTCATTAATACCGTTTCCGTTGCGTGGCCTGCCTTCTGCTCCGAATTTCTTTTGGCGAAGCAATTGGTAGCTTTATGCCCGCTCTTTTTACAGTAGTTGCATCTTATTCGCTTATTCGTGGAAGACGACGTGTCTCTGTTGTCTTTCCCTGTTTTGTTCTTAAAGGCGTGTTGATTTTGATGCTTTACGAATAGGGCATTAGATGCGTGATCGGATGATTTTTGTTTTCTGGCCTCGCTTTCCTCAATTATTTTTATTCTCAGTGTCTCTGCGTCCGGTAAATCATCGCGCGATTCCATTGCACATCGAAATGTGTCATAATTATCTGGAAGGCTGTATAATATGATAATGGCGAGCATATCGCCATTAATTTCGACGTTCATTGATTGCAATTTGTCAACTGCGTCGAAAAGGTCGTTTAGATGGTCTTTCACATCTCCACCTTCTGGCATTTTGCGCAACATAATATTTTTCAAAAGTGGCCTTAAGTGGCCTTACGTGCTGGTCCTTTGGATGCGTAGATTGACTCTAATTTGTCCCAGACGTCTTTAGACGTCTCACAACCTTTAATTTGTTTAAGCTGGGACGGGTTTATGGACAAAATGAGATCGGACTTAGGTTTGCGGTCCTCGGTGATCCATGCATCGTATGCTGCTTGAGATGCCGCTTGCATGGTTGGATCGGCCGAGACGATGGGTTTTGGTTTCTCTCCGGAGACATAACTCCATGCGTCATTCTTAATTAATAGAGCTTCCGCCTGAATCTTCCATGTGTCGTAGTTGCTTTTGGATAAGAGCTCGAGACGAGTTGAATTTATGGAGTTGTATGCCATTTCGTTTTTCCACGCGTCTGAAATTGACTTGTACGATCGTTTTAATGTGTGTGGATCGACACTGATTTTTTTTTACGATTTTCGTTTTTTTGTTTACTTGCTGCCCTTGTAAAGGTCTCAACGATAAAAGTGTAACTTTACCTTGTGCGTTAAAAGCGTGGCGATGCGTCGCCTGGGCCCATAACCTATTAGAGCAGGTTATATTATCGGGCAGCGCATTCGATTTATATCACCATTTATTTCTGGTATCAACAGAATGTTGCAGGTTACAGAAAGGATGATAATGTAATGTGGTAATAATAGAATAAACGAATTCGTGTGATTTAAAAGTGGCTAACGACAATGCTCTCCTCTGTGTCAGAGACGGAAGTGAAGTAGTGACCGGCGGGAACCGGCAGGAAGTCCCTAGACGCTGCTTTACCGATATGTCGCTAAAGTCACCGGGTCAAATGCGACCAAAAGAGGAGGTAAAATTGAATGCCTAACAAATATCACGTTTCTACAGACATACGAGACGCATGATAACGACACACTAGAAAACGTAACGCTACACCGAACAGAACTAATAAAATTAAAAAATAAACTAGAAGAATTAAATAATAATCGACAAGACAACGAACAGAACTTCTTTGCTCAAAAACAATTTGTTTATCCAATGGCTACAAGCGGAATCATAACAATAATTATAATAGCCATTGTAACATATACAATTATAAAAAATAAAAAGAGGAGAATGAAACGACCATCGGTCGGACTTTATTTTTACAACGATTACATAATTGTTGACACGGCGAGACGACCCTGCTCGATCCTGAGCTCCCTAGCTCCTAGTGGCCAACGATCCCAGAACAAACCCCGTGCCTCCACAGAGAGGCACAACAATTTACAAGCTCATCGTTTTCAATATATATAATATAATAAGTTTTAATTTTATAAACTAAGTTTTTCATATAATTACATATACTGAACATATACTAATTACATATAATTGTAAGAAGCAAAACAGTTTGTATAATTTTCTTTCGATATGTTTCAGAGCATCATTCGATATGCAATAAGAGCATTTATCTTTTGATGAGAAATTGTCCTATTGAATTAAATAACGTAAAATGCATCAAATAAAAGTGTGCAAACTGTTTAGTTTCTTCATATATTATGATGAGTAATATATCAGATAGTTTGTAGATAACTTACAGTACGTAAGAGGTATCCAACGTAAGCACGTATCCAAATATATATTCCACGTATACATAGTATATCACTAGCTATCCACTAGCTACGACCAGCTGCTACTGAAAATATTAATAAAATATTAACACATTTGGTTATTCGTAAGTTGCACAAAATCTAAATTCTCACTTTTTTTGCAGTATACATATGTATTAATTAGAATGAAAAGTAAAATGTAATACTTATAAGACATTATTATTTCTATATTATGTAACTGCTACAATTAATGCATTCTAATGGAAATTTCTATTCTATATTATCTCAAATGATAAAGCATTGCCGGTGAGTGTTGTTATCCCACCGGTTTGCCGGAAGGAATTTGGGAATTCGGGCTCCGCCCGAGTAACTCACTGATTTTATTATAAATAAAAATGACACTTTTGTATTTGGAATAAATATATATATATATCTGTTTTATTCGTAACTTGGCTTAATTACAAAGTTCCCGCACGTCACTCGCGTCGCGTATCGCGATAACGGATATCTTGGCGTGCGCGTGTCTGGAGTCGAGTTTCGGTCGCGAGAT
>NW_021848854.1:63108-69065 GCF_003651465.1 Formica exsecta | reverse complement strand
GCTTAATTTAATCGCTCGTCGGGCTGGTTCGCTCAGTAACCACGATCGGTTCGCTATCGGTTTCGGTATATTCGAACCTTCCGACATTCACGCAGTTATAATTATTAAATTTTTTTTGGACTTACAATATTATGACGGCTCGCATGATCGTTCGCTGTGTTAGTAGGTCGCTGACGCTGCAGTCCTTCGCTCGGCGTCTGATACGGCTGACGATGCTCGTCGTACGGCGGTCGTTGTCCGGCGTCGGTGCGTTATTCGTAGAGTTATCGTAGGTCGCGATGCTTGTCGGCTCACGTTTCTGCTACAGCTGTTGTGGCGATGCTCGTTCTGTTGTCCTTGCGTTGTCTTCCGTCGATTGTGGTTTCCGTCAGCTTACGTTTTACGTGTGCTGGCGTGCCTGTCCTGTTTACATCCTGGGTGCTTTGCAGGTCTTGGGGAAGGCTTGTTGCTTCCGTCCGTCAACTTCAATTGAATTGATTGCTGGCGTGCCCGCTTCTTTTAACACAACCGTGTCTTTTGCAGGTCTTGAGTGAGCTCTGGCGATGCCCCGGCAGATCCCACCGCTGCCACCAAATTATGTTATGCCTCCGGAGAGGCACGGTAGTTAGGATCGTTTGCCGGAAGGAATTTGGGAATTCGGGCTCCGCCCGAGTAACTCACTGATTTTATTATAAATAAAAATGACACTTTTGTATTTGGAATAAATATATATATATATCTGTTTTATTCGTAACTTGGCTTAATTACAAAGTTCCCGCACGTCACTCGCGTCGCGTATCGCGATAACGGATATCTTGGCGTGCGCATGTCTGGAGTCAAGTTTCGGTCGCGAGATTCACTCCTCGATCTTTCGTATTTCTTTCTGCCGACTGCGTGGCTTTAATTTAATAGTTTAATAGTTTCCCGGGAGGAGATCGTTTAGCGACAAGACCATATGTCGTGTCGCTCGATTTTGGCGGTAAGATCCGGATGCAAGCTAAGGAGTTCTAAGTAGGACTTCTTTGCTTGCATTTTCGCAATTTCCTTATTCTTTTTTATTTCGCTTTTAAGTAGGACTTCTACGTTGCATTTTCGCAACGTCCTTATTCCGCTTGCCCTGATTTCCGCGTTTTCGCAAGGAAGTGGTTGCACGGTCGCTCGGACTTCGCGCGTGGCTCGCGTTGTCAGCGCTTCGCTCGGTCAACGTTCGTAACGTGATCTGTATTCGCGTTACACATTGAGCAATGCCTTACCATATAAAATAATATATCTCTAAAATAATATATATCTAGTAATTCGTGTATAGCCTTTTCGGGCTATAACAGTGTACTGTGATGATTATATAAAAATAATCAGAAAATGTGTCGGCATGAAAGTAAATCGAAAGTTAGAGGTTAAGTAAAGTTCATATTAGTTATAACTGTACAACATAATTAAATTTTATTAAAAAAACAATAATTATATTTACATACCTTCTCTATATATTTCCTTCTCTAAGATAATCTTTTCTATTATCTTCTTAAAGTAAAATCTTTATTCATACGTCGAGCACATCACTATCGAACGAAGAACGAGAACTTTCTAATTCACAAGACCTAGCGCATGCGTGATTACGTCACAGCCTCGCGCCTCATCGTTCGATGAATCACTGCACTTATGCTTTAATTCAATCTTGTGCGTAAAGTTGAAAATTATATAAAAATAATCCTTGCTTTAATAAACATTTCTGCATACTTACTCTAAGCAATATATACACACACACACACATACATATATATATTATATACATATAATGGGACACATTACTTTCACAATATTTTTGAAATATTGCTATAATGTTGTTTGAACTATATTGCAAATTCATATCTATACAATATTTCTGCAACATTGCACTACAATGTACAATATTGTGACATTGCTGCAATGTTGCTGCAAGCTTGTGTGCTGTATGGGTTCAAGTGATTGCAGGAAGATAAATTATTATTGGGGATTATTAAAGTTGATTGACTGAAAGGAAACTGTCAGCAACATATTAATGCTTGACAGGGGTTTCTTTTATTATCAAAGTGATGAAATAGGAATTGAGGTAATGGTTTGGGCTGTCAGTCAATTGTTGATTCTGAAATAAAATTTGAGAATATAAGGGGTGTTAGTAACTGCAGGTACTTACTGTGTCGTAACAAGTAATTCTTTTTTAGCTCAATGTCCTTTGTATTTGTTTTAAGCCTTTCCTTCTCATTTGCAAAGACCTCGGTCCAGTGTTGTTAGACGGGCCAGGTTTTTTCGCGCATGCGTGACATTGCGTGACGTAACGATTACGTTTCCAGTCACGTATATATGTAATGTGATGGACGCGGGCCACGGAGCATCTCAGTTTTGGCGGGATCGCAAAGGACAGGTTAAGTATACTTTATGTAAGTAAATAATTTATTATAATTTGTGCAATAATTATAAAATTTGTGCAATATGGATCCAAATGTTGCTGAAGGAGCCATTAAAAAACAAAGAGTCCGGGTATTTCAAAATTCATGGTTAGATGAAAATATTTTTAAAGGATGATTGACTCCCCATTCCGAGCCGAATAAAGCTTTTTGTAGCATTTGTAACAAAAGTATTGCGTGTTGTAAAACAAATTTAGTAGCTCACTCACAATCCGTATGTAATCATGTAATATATGTTAATGATAATATATGTAGATAATATATAAATGTATATGTATTTATAAATTTAAATTTTAATAGACTCGTAAATCATATATTTTTTTGATACATGCCTTTTGTAATAAGTAATAATTTATTTAACTTCAGCTACTTTGCCAAGAAGTGGACTTGGTTTACAAAATATCCTTAACCATTCATACCTTCGATACACACATTCATACCTCTAAAACTAGTTAGGACTAGCTTATTTTATTTTATTTTTCTTCTTACTTTCTTTTCCTATTTTTAATTATTATTTCTTTCTCTATTCAAAATTTCCGTAATATCCTTCCTTTCATATTATCTATCTTATCATTCCAAATTCTATCCTCTATTTCCTTACAATTCTTATCTAAGTCTTTAAACCAGTCTTTGGTCAATTCACATTCCTTTACATAATGGCTTACACAATCTTTCCTATTACCGCAAAATACACATAACGTCGCTTCTTCCTTCAACCAATACTTATTTCTCTCCTCTATATTTCCGCATCTTACCCTTAACAATGTCCTTATCATATCTCCTGTATTACCCTTGTCTATATTGCCTTTCCTCAAATATCTTGGACCTTCTACTCTTGTTTCCAATTCCTTTCTTGTTATACTTGGCCTCACTAATTTTACCTTCCTCTACTTGCCTTTGCACATCCCAATCTCTCTCCTCTAATTCCTTCCTTAAATCAATTCCTCTCCTTCTTAATTCTTCTATAGTTTCGATACTCCATCTATTTCTATTATAATATCTTTCCCTTTCTCTACTATACATATCCTCCCATCCGTTATTTTTTTTTCAATCCAACACTTTTTTATCCATCTATTTTCATCCAACTATTTTATCTTTTCCTTATACTTTACTGCTATTAATCCTCGCTCTATTCTTAATTTTCAGTCTTAATTCTCTTGTCATTAGATACCTTGGTGTACAAAATTCTAATCTAAAAATCCATCTTACGTAATCCAGCATTACTTTTTCTAATTTCTTTTTTTCTTCCTATCCCCATATTTCCACCCCGTAAGCAGTGTTGTTAGACGGGCCAGGTTTTTTCGCGCATGCGTGACATTGCGTGACGTAACGATGACGTTTCCAGTCACGTATATATGTAATGTGATGGACGCGGGCCACGGAGCATCTCAGTTTTGGCGGGATCGCAAAGGACAGGTTAAGTATACTTTATGTAAGTAAATAAATTATTATAATTTGTGCAATAATTGTGCAATATGTGCAATATGGATCCGAATGTTGCTGAAGGAGCCATTAAAAAACAAAGAGTCCGGGTATTTCAAAATTCATGGTTAGATGATAAAGGATGGAAAGGATGGTTGACACCCCATTCCGAACCGAATAAAGCTTTTTGTAGCATTTGTAACAAAAGTATTGCGTGTTGTAAAACAAATTTAGTAGCTCACTCACAATCGGTCAAACATATGACAAAAGTAAACAGCTTAAATCAAACTGATCAAAGCCTTTCCGATGTTAGTACTATTCCACATAATAACAAAGTAAAACGCGCGGAAATAAAATTAGCATCATTTTTCGCGGAACATAATATTGCTTTTGACACTGTTGATCATTTAGTCTCTTTATTAAAAGATATTTCTATTGAGCCTGAAATTGTACGAGATGTTTCATTGGGCCGACTTAAGTGCACCCAAATTGTTAAAAACATTATAGCAAAATGAGAGACAGAAAAAATTATTGAAATTTTAAAAACTTTGCGCGAAAAAACCTGGCCCGTCTAACAACACTGCCTCGGTTGTGGATGAGATAGGCTGGATTGATGTACGCAGGTATATGCTCAAAGTCTTTTATTCCGGACTTTGCACAAATTGAGCTTATGAATCTAACGCGAGACTGACAGTGAACTAGACTAAGATGATCTGACAAGAGGCGTTGCCGCACTGCGAGTTAGAGACCCTCTAATAAGAGTCGCGAAATAACGTCCCTGATTTTGATTGGTGCCGCCATGCTTTGTCAAACTGATATACATATAATAGATACAATATGATTGTGTACGATCATTATGGTAGTGTCTGTAATATGAACGTAAGCAGAAACATGTATTTAACAAAACATGGCGTCATCGACCTAACTTACAAAACGTTACTTCGCGACTCTTATTAGAGGGTCTCTACTGCGAGTGAGTGAGAGTGTGTGCGTGTGCCTGTGCGCGTGCGCGCGCGCGCGCGCGCGTGTGTGTGTGTGTGAGTGACTGGACTGGACTAACTGACTACTGACTCTGTCTCTACTCTACTGGTCACTAGGGTAAAAATCTGCAGCTTATATAGCATTGAGAAGAAAAAACGTTACGGATCGTTCCGTATGCCTTGTGCAGATCGTTCTGAGAATTTAGTTTCTCACTCGGCATGTAATTTTGCTGAAATACTGTAATGTTCGGAAATGGTACAAAAATATTTCATTAATATTTCAATTGTAATTTTGCATCCGAAGTATTTCAGTAATGTACCTACATCATATTTTTTTAAAATATTGCATTTACAATATTTCTGAAATCTTTCAGAAAGTCCTTTTGTAACTAGTATTAAAATTATAGTTTATTTGCTTACCGCTATGCGGCGCGCTATTCACTATCTATCCCCGTATTCAAATTTTTGTCATGAGCGTATATAAAGCCTGCAAAATGCGGTTAATAATATTGTAATTATTTTTATCAGTTTAATTTCTGATGCGACTTCCATACCGGGAAATTTAGATATTGAATTGAAAGGTGTAATATTTCAAATAGAATATTGCAGCAATGTATCAGAAGTATTACATGCCGAGTGGGTTGCGTTCTAGAAATTCATTAAGGTGAAAGTCTTCTACGAAAATCTATGATGAAACTTTTTCTAAGTATTGCCTATCGATTACCAGTAAGTCCTAAGTCGATTGTTTATGTTTTTGGCGTCTACGTCGCGGATGCACGGAGCCGCCGCGGATCTACGCACCTGTTTATCGCTCGTTGTCTCGGATAGCTTTACAATATTAAAGCTATAGTATAATATGAAAACTATAGTATAATACGAAAAACTATAGTATACCCAGACAGCACAAGAATGTCCTTAGGACGTCCAAAGGACATCCAATATATACATGTAGGATATCCTGAGGATATCCCATTTTAATCCTCGGATCTCCTCTGGATGTCCTGAGAAAGAATAAATGATAGCCGTATCCCATACAGCACCGAAAGATTGCAGAAACATTGCATAGATCTTACATTGAAACATTATAATATTGCATGGAAGTTGCGAAATGTTTCTGCAATGTTACTGCAAGCCT
>NW_021848854.1:36981-62560 GCF_003651465.1 Formica exsecta | reverse complement strand
TTAGGACGTCCAAAGGGCATCCAGGACATACATGTAGGATATCCTGAGGATATCCCATTTTAATCCTCGGATCTCCTCTGGATGTCCTGAGAAAGAATAAATGATAGCCGTATCCCATACAGCACCGAAAGATTGCAGAAACATTGCATAGATCTTACATTGAAACATTATAATATTGCATGGAAGTTGCGAAATGTTTCTGCAATGTTACTGCAAGCCTGCGGCAACATTGAAATGTCCGCCCTTAGAAATATTACAATGTAAGGCCCTGCGCACAATAGAGAAAATATTAGGAATAGGAATAAAATATTAAATATCAGGAGGAGCAATTTAGAATTATTTTACTTCAAACAAGGGAACGGAATGGATTAACACATAATGAAATAAAAAAATAAAAATTAGAAATACCTAATCCATTCCGTTTTCTTGAAGTAAAATAATTCTAAATTGCTCCTCCTGATATTTAATATTTTATTCCTATTCCTAATATTTTCTCTATTGTGCGCAGAGCCTAAGACTACAGTAATGTTATGGTGTAATGTATTTGTAATATTTAATGCGTTGCTACAAATATGCAAAACGCTTCAAATTTAATAGATAAACTTTGAGAATATATAAAGACATCCAAATGAGACGAAAAAAAACTCGTTGTAATTGTGTAAATTCACAATCTTTTTTCTTATCTTTCTTGGATGTCTTTATATATTCTCAAAGTTCATCTATTAAGTTTGAAGCGTTTTGCATATTTGTAGCATTAAATATTACAAATACATTACACCGTAACATTACTGTAGTCATAGGTTCTGCGCACAATAGAGAAAATATTAGGAATAGGAATAAAATATTAAATATCAGGAGGAGCAATTTGGGGTAAAAGTGACGTTTAGGGGATGCAGCCCCGATGACCTTGACCTTGACATATGTTGTCAAGGTAACCCTCCTGAGTGACCTTCAGAAGGTTTTAGCCGTCGCTCGTTTTTTATTAAAAAGTTATTAACTAAAATAGGTTTGGGTTAGGTTATTTCTTCCGGAAGTGGAGCCGCCCCCGTAGGGGGCGGAACTCACTGTTTTATGCATACACTTTTTAATGCGAAGTGAGAAATTAAATTAGAAATAGGTTTGAGTTAGGTTTCTTCTTCCGGAAGTGGAGCTCCCCCCCCCCCTAGGGGGGCGGAACCCACTGTTTTATGCATACACTTTTTAATGCGAAGTGAGGTTCCACATGGATTTACAACTTTCCACGCGAAGCGAGGTTCAACGCAAACCAATGTGTCTAGTTCTTTGATAGTGGAGCCCCCCCCCGTAGGGGGAGACGTCTGCCTAGCTGGACCCCCGACATTGCACAAATTTAATAAAAAAATTATATAATTATGCGCTCACCAAATCATGCGCTATCATATCGAGATAATTTTGATTTTTGCGCTGCAACCCTTAAGGGACTTCCCTCTTGAAGCCAAATGCGAGATCCTTATGTAACTCGTTTAAAATCGCGAAAATGGATAAATTAACTATACACGATAAGTCTTCGATTTATGCGCTATTATATCGATATGATTTTGATTTTTGCGTTGCAACCCTTAAGGGACTTCCCTCTTGATGCGAAGGGCGAGATCCTTATACAACTCGTCTAAAATTGCGAAAATGGGTAAATTAATTATACACGATAAGTCTTCCATTTATGCGCTACCATATCGATATGATTTTGATTTTTGCGCTGCAACCCTTAAGGGACTTCCCTCTTGAAGCAAAAGGCGAGATCCTTATAACTCGTTTAAAATCGCGAAAGTGCCTAAATTAACTATACACGATAAGTCTTCTATTTATGCGCTACCTTGTCAAATAAAATAATTTGATATCTTTGGTTTAGTATAAGGATCTCGCCATTCGCATCAAGAGGGAAGTCCGTTAAGGGCACAAAAATCAAAATCATATCGATATGATAGCGCATAAATCGAAGACTTATCGTGTATAGTCAATTTACCCATTTTCGCGATTTTAAACGAGTTATATAAGGATCTCGCCTTAGGCTTCAGAAGGGAAGTCCCTTAAAGGTTGCAGCGCAAAAATCAAAATCATATTGATATGATAGCGCATAAATCGAAAACTTATATGAATAGTTAATTTACCCATTTTCGCAATTTTAGACGAGTTGTATAAGGATCTCGCCCTTCGCATCAAGAGAGAAGTCCCTTAAGGGGATCCAAAAGTGATGGCCGAACTCCGACGGGTTAGCGCCCTCATCCAAGCGTAACTAAAATTATCGATAATACCGACCGAAATTATCGATAATATCAATAATTTTAGTTCCGCTGTTACCGATATGAATATTTTTGCATGTTCTATGCATATTTGAAAAAGAATTGTGTTCAATTAGTTGAAATCGGACAACATCGTGTATTTCTACTGCTCTAGTGCCTCGCACGCATATCTAAGCGTATTTAAGCGTATAGATAACAGTATAATATAGACGTGTCTGCCTATATCACATATTTGAACATAATTTCACATTGTTCATACGGGCTATGTGTCTTCCCATATACCTTCCAAGAGGAATAACATTTGGTTAGGTGTTATATATAAAATTGTGTATATATATATGTATATGTATAATATGTACATAGAGGTATACAGATGTATGCGTATGATATATATACATATATTCTGAATATTATCATGTAACTTTCTATAAGTTGCGATCCATGCAATGCAGCTAATTTTTTTCAATCGATATAATCAATGGATATATAACAACAATGTATTATTTATACAAATATATATTATATTGTCTTTTTTTTTGTTCGTATACATAAATGTTTATATATTTGTAATAAACATTTATAATACATTGTTTGTCTCCATTGCAATAGAATAATATATCGCCTCTGGCATATATTTTTTAACACAGATGCAATTTTCATCTAGTGTGAAATAACAACCAGCTCACGAATTGATCGCCTCTGGCATATATTTTTTAACATACATGCAAATCGCATCTAGTGTGAAATAACAACCAGTTCACGAATTGATCGCCTCTGGAATATATTTTTTAACCAAAGCGAACATGCAAAACGCATTTGGTGTCAAATATTCTTAAAACAACCAGCTCACGAACTGACCGCCTCTGCAATATATTTTTTAACCAAAGGGAACATACAAAACTCATTTGGTGTCAAATATTCTTAAAACAACCAGCTCACGAACTTACCGCCTCTGAGAGAAGCAAGCGTTTGTCATTATATTTTTGTCCCATTATGTGGACACTATATATTAAAAATTAAAAACACAAAAACACAGTTTTTTGACTTCAACGTGTTATAACGCGTTATAACGGTTGAGCGCGCGATAATCTCTTGTTACGCGTATGTACAAAACACACGCGACAAACTGATTGTGAGACTGAGCTGCCGCGCACTGATATGATCGCGTTTGCTGCTGTATAAAATAAAAATAAATAAATACATTTATTTATTTTTATGTAAGGAGATGAGAATAGAAAGAATAAAAGTTGAACAAATAAAAGAATATTATAATGGGAATAAAAGAATACAATAATGAACGAGCAGAGAGAGAGGGAGAGAGAGAGAGAGAAGCGCGAGTGAACGCGTAAGTGAATATGCGAGGAGCATGAAGCGATACGTAGTTCATAGCGAGCGAGCGATTAGAAAGAGACAGAGCGTGACAGAGCGTATGATTGAGAGAAAAAAGATACTGCAATAATGTTAGTGCGTACATGTATATTACTCTCACACGCATGAAAGAGACGAAGATAGTACGATTATGTCTGTGTTTGTCATGTACGATTGCAGCTCTGTCTATCGCGACATCACGCAACTAATCTACTGCTCTGTTTTACTCTTGAGCCTCCATCTCGCACACACACATATGCACGAAAATTTTATTTTGCAGAATTTTTTTTATAAAGCTTCTAAACTCACTTCTTTAAGTTCATTTATACTCTTTGATAAAATGCCGAGTGCGGGGTTTACTGATTAGGCACGTGCAGATTACAAATCTTTTATATTAAGTAAATGTTGACGGCACAGGCCGATAATTAAACTGTAATTTTATCATTTTTTTCCACTTTTCATCTGAAATGTTAAACTCCGCCCTCCGTTATTATGTATACTTTAATTGTGGAAAAGGATTTTTTGATATCTATAATCAACAAAAAGATTTTGCAAAATAAAGTTTTTATCGGTAAAACAGACCCTTTGGGATCCCCTTAAGAGTTGCAGCTCAAAAATCAAAACCATATCGATGTAATAGCGCATAAATCGAAGACTTATCATGTATAGTTAATTTACCCATTTTCGCGATTTTAAACGAGTTATATAAGGATCTCGCATTTGGCTTCAAGAGGAAAGTGCCTTAAGGGTTGCAGCGCAAAAATCAAAATTATATTGATATGATAGCGCATAAATCGAAGACTTATCATGTATAGTTAATTTACCCATTTTCGCGATTTTAAACGAGTTATATAAGGATCTCGCATTTGGCTTCAAGAGGAAAGTGCCTTAAGGGTTGCAGCGCAAAAATCAAAATTATATTGATATGATAGCGCATAAATCGAAGACTTATCATGTATAGTTAATTTACCCATTTTCGCGATTTTAAACGAGTTATATAAGGATCTCGCATTTGGCTTCAAGAGGAAAGTGCCTTAAGGGTTGCAGCGCAAAAATCAAAATTATCAGGAGATTATAGCGCATAATTAGCGCATAAATCCTGCGCATTCGTTTTTCGAAATTAGTTGTTATTAATGGGTGGGGGGGCTCGGTGACCGTCCACTCAGCCCCCCACAAAAAAAAATTTTTTTTTGCTAAACTAAAAGAGCGCAAAATTTTTTTTATGGATTTAGTGAGCGCATAATTAGCGCATAATTATATTATTTTTTTATTGAATTTGTGCAATGTGGGGGGGCTAGCTAGGCAGACGTTAGGGGGAGGGGCGGAACATACTGCCTCCACGCATATACTTTTTAATGAGAAATGAAATACCACATGGGTTTACAACTTTTCACGCAAAGCGAGATTCAACTCATGTACAACCCATGTAGAATCTCACTTTGCTTTAAAAAGTGTATGCATGGACACAGTAGGTTCCGCCCCCCGCCCCCCTACGGGGAGGCTCCACTATCAACGAACTTGTGGTAGCGATATAGTTAAATCACTAGACTTTACTTTTTACTAATAAAATATTTAATTCACGAGTAAGATGTGTACAGATTGATGATCAATAAACGAACGAACGAATGAATGTTACATAATTTGTCGTATGT
Organism: Formica exsecta; assembly: GCF_003651465.1. Classification (NCBI taxonomy): domain Eukaryota; kingdom Metazoa; phylum Arthropoda; class Insecta; order Hymenoptera; family Formicidae; genus Formica; species Formica exsecta. The sequence goes on along the minus strand of NW_021848854.1, from coordinate 57,282 downwards.
TTTATATGTTATGTAAAGTGGTAAATCAATAAATGAAATGTGTGAAAATGGTTACAAATATATTTCATGAAGTTGGTAACAAAAATGATTTTGAATTCAGCCGCAGGAACGCCACAAACTAGACACATTGGTTTGCGTTGAACCTCGCTTCGCGTGGAAAGTTGTAAACCCATGTGGAACCTCACTTCGCATTAAAAAGTGTATGCATAAAATAGTGGGTTCCGCCCCCCTAGGGGGGGCTCCACTTCCGGAAGAAGAAACCTAACCCAAACCTATTTCTAATTTAATATCTCTCTATCTTTAAAATATAAGTTTGGTAATTCATGCCGAAATATACTATATACAGTCTTATGTCGCAAGTATCGGTCGGTCACTATCTTCAATTGTTAAGGGGGGAAATCAGTGTAACGGTTAAAAAAAGGCTATTTTTAAGGATTTTTTTCTGGTAAATAATTGTTTTTTTTCCAAATCGCGTTATTAACATCACAAAGTACATAATTTGAACTACCTTTTGTGAAATTTTCGTTAAAAAATGTTAATATCTATAGCTATAATAGCCAATAGTGTGCGCCACCTTAAAAAAAAACGGGCGCACGCGTAGCGTGGCAACAAAAGCTCCAAAACAAAAAAAACAAGGATTTTCTTAAAATATAAAACAATAGCTTCAGTTGCACGTATGGAATTTTCGATTGAATAATTTGTTTTTTTGTAATGTTAAAAACCAGAAGTCTCACCGATTTAGGAATTCTTTCTTCAAAAGTCCGCCATTTTGTAACAAATCTTTTTTTTTAAATCCGTACGTGCAACTGAAGCTATTGTCTTATATTTTAAGAAAATCCTTGTTTTTTTTGTTTTGGAGTTTTCGTTGGCCCGCTACGCGCGCGCCCGTTTTTTTTTTTTTTGGGCGGCCCAAACTATTAACTATTGTAGTTATAAATATTAATCTTTTTTAACAAAAATTTCTCAGAAGGTAGTTCAAATTATGTACTTTGTGATGTTAATGACGCGATTTGAAAAAAAAAAAAACAATTATTTACTAGAAAAAAAATCCTTAAAAGTAGTCTTTTTTTCAGCCGTTACACTGGTTTCCCCCCTTTAATTGTTTAAGACTTATTTAGATGCTTATATTTAATTTTTATTTGTATTTATATTATTCGATGCGCTGGACAAAAAAGAGGGCCGAAATGTCCGCCTTTCGCGACTTTAAATTTTAATGTATTTCTTTTAAAATAAATATTTACGCGCCCTTAATACCGCGCTTGGCTCGTTTTGCCATTTTATTTTGACATTCTTGATTTTAATCGTTAAGAGACTTACATTCATATCTTGTTTTTATAAAAGTTTAGTTTAATATAATTATTATCTTAATGTATTTATAAGACAGAATAGGAAATAACGAACATGTATCATAGCGCAAAAATATGTTCAGCGAATATATGTGTATAAAGCTAGTCATTTAATTACTAGAAAATAGGTAGTAGACAATTATACATTCTTAGTTTAATTTTATAATATTTTCTACATATACACATAGATGTTATCTTTTCTCTATTTTCTATTATAGTTTCTTTAATCTTTTATTGTCAACAACATAGATAAGTATCCCATTGCCGTTTTCACCATCTAAAGAGAGTAAAAACAAAAAATAAGAATATTTAAATTTTGTTTCATTTTTATGTTAAATAATAAAACCTATTTCTAATTTAATTTCTCTCTATCTTTAAAATATAAGCTTGGTAATTCATGCCGAAATATACTATATACAGTCTTATGTCGCAAGTATCGGTCGGTCACTATCTTCAATTGTTAATAACTTTGTAATAAACGACGAGCACCCCACGGGAAGGCTGCACTTCCGGAAAATATAACTTAACCCAAACCTTTCAGTTTTAAAAGTAAAGTTGGATTATTTTTTATTGTCAGACTACGTACAAACCTTGATTTTCACAAATCTTTGTTTGTTAATAATTTTTTAATAAACAACGCGCGACAGCTAAAACCTTCTGAAGGTCATTCAGGATGGTGACCTTGACAACATATGACAAGGTCAAGGTCATCGGGGCTGCATCCCCTAAACGTCACTTTTACCAGAAATTGATAATGATTAAATAATTTAATTCTTAAAATTTAAAATTTTATTTATATAAATAATAGACTCTATTTTACATGTGAAATAGTCTAGTCACCACACAGTTGGAAAAATGCAAAAATGTCGAAGAATATGTAATTTCTTCAAAAGTCCGCCATTTTGTAACAAATCTTTTTTTTTAAATCCGTACGTGCAACTGAAGCTATTGTCTTATATTTTAAGAAAATCCTTGTTTTTTTTGTTTTGGAGTTTTCGTTGGCCCGCTACGCGCGCGCCCGTTTTTTTTTTTTTTGGGCGGCCCAAACTATTAACTATTGTAGTTATAAATATTAATCTTTTTTAACAAAAATTTCTCAGAAGGTAGTTCAAATTATGTACTTTGTGATGTTAATGACGCGATTTGAAAAAAAAAAAAACAATTATTTACTAGAAAAAAAATCCTTAAAAGTAGTCTTTTTCCAGTCGTTACACTAGTTTCCCCCCTTAATAACTTTGTAATAAACGACGAGCACCCCACGGGAAGGCTGCACTTCCGGAAAATATAACTTAACCCAAACCTTTCAGTTTTAAAAGTAAAGTTGGATTATTTTTTATTGTCAGACTACGTATAAACCTTGATTTTCACAAATCTTTGTTTGTTAATAATTTTTTAATAAACAACGCGCGACGGCTAAAACCTTCTGAAGGTCATTCAGGATGGTGACCTTGACAACATATGACAAGGTCAAGGTCATCGGGGCTGCATCCCCTAAACGTCACTTTTACCAGAAATTGATAATGATTAAATAATTTAATTCTTAAAATTTAAAATTTTATTTATATAAATAATAGACTCTATTTTACATGTGAAATAGTCTAGTCACCACACAGTTGGAAAAATGCAAAAATGTCGAAGAATATGTAAATGTAATTGTAACGACGGCTCATAAACTAAATGGAGTTGGTTTAAGGGTACCGGATGAATGGATTGGAACGTTGCTTCTCGCAGGATTGCCGGACGAGTACTGCCCGATGATAATGGGTCTGGAAAATTCCGGAGTAGCAATCACAGCGGATTCAATAAAAACAAAACTACTGCAGAAAGTGAAGATTTCGACGAGCGCCAAAAATACAAGCAGCAACGTAGCATTGTACACAAAGGGAGCCACAAAGAAGTCAAAGGTCATACGTTGCTTTCGGTGCAAGGGAACAGGACACTTCGCTAGCAAGTGCAAGGTAAGCTTGGAAGAGCAAGCGAAGAAAGAAAAAGAAAACTCAAAGAAGCCTGCGGCAACACAGGGTAAAGCCTATTGGGCATTCCTATCGTCGCCGACGAAAGATGACGAAGAATGGTACGTTGACTTGTGCGCGTCGAACCATATCACGACGAAGAACGAGGCATGCAGAACCAAGGACGTGTTCAGGCAAAAACGTAACCACAGCAAGTAACGAGGGTATGCTAGTAAAATCTATCGGTGACATAAATCTAGAAGTCCGTACGCAGAACGGCGTACAGGAAATCACAGTCGAGGACACATTTTATGAACCAGGAAGTTCGGTGAACTTACTGTCAGTCAGCCAGATGGTTAAGAAAGGATTATCCGTGCACTTTACATCCACAATCAACGAAATCTGTGACGAAGAAGGGCAAAACCTAGGCACTATTTCGTTAAAGGACGGAATCTACAAGCTTGACATGGCAACGAACAAGTCGTTTTATACAAGGAGGGAACCGACAGCAGAACTGTGGCACCGAAGACTAGGCCACCTACACTATCAAAGATTCCAAGAATTGAGCAAGAGTCCAGAGTCAGAAATAAGGTTGAAGCACTTTGAGGAGAAGATGTGCGAACCGTGCATCAAAGGAAAGATTGCACAAAAACCGTATCCGAAGGAAGGGAAACGAGCCAGTGCGATTCTCGAGATCATACACTCAGACTTAACCAATGGAGGTAACGTCTATTGGCGGATCAAAGTACTTTATGACCCTAATTGACGATTACAACCGCAAGACGTTCGTCTACTTTCAGAAACACAAGAGCCAAGCTAAGGACTGCATCCAGGAATTTAAAGATTTGGTAGAAAACCAAACGGGAAGACGAATAAAATATCTCAGAACAGACAACGGACGTGAATTCATAAACCAAGACGTAGAAAGAATTTTAAAGAGATCAGGGATCATGCATCAGCAAACTGTACCGTATTCACCAGCCCAGAACGGGTTGGCAGAGAGGATGAATCGCACCATAGTGGAGAGAGCCAAAAGCATGATATCTGACGCAAACCTACCCAAGGAATACTGGGGTGAGGCGGTAGCGATGGCGACTTACTTGATAAATAGATCTCCAGCCGCGGGAATCAATGGAAGAACTCTGGAGGAGGTGTGGACAGGAAGCAAGCCCGGCCTAGCGCATCTAAAGGTATTCGGGTGCAGAGCAATGGCACAGATACCGAAGGAATTACGCAGAAAATGGGATCCCAAAACAGAGAAACTAATTTTCGTGGGCTACGACAAAAATACTAAGGGGTATCGGCTGATAAACCCCGAAACAAAGCGGATTATCAAACGCAGGAGCGTAGTATTTTTCGAAAACACGCATACAACGAAGACAAATAATCTGGAAGAAGAACGAGACTACGTAGAAGCTATGCTCGGTGAGCACGTCGAGCAAGAAGAGGATTTTGATGACGATGAAGATCCAGACGCAGAAGGAAATGAGACCGAGCAAGAACTGTCATCTGATTCAGAAAATACGGTAAGAGAAGATTCCGATTTCGAGTATTTAACTAATTACAGTGACTCAGCGAATAGCGACAACCCCGCATCGCACAGCGAAGCCGGAGGAGATGCAGACAACGCTATGAACCCTGAACCCCCAAAACGATCAATCAGAGTGCCAAAACCGGTTAACATGAACGACTATGTAACCTATTTAATGGCAGAAGAAGGATCTGATGACCCACAGACAGTAGAAGAGGCGCTGCGTAGTGCAGACCGAGACCTGTGGATTGCAGCAATGGAGGAGGAACGGAAGTCACTGGTAAAGAACGGAACATGGATAATGACCGACTTACCCGCGGGTAAGAAAGCTCTTGAGACAAAATGGATATTCAAAACTAGGAGAGACCCGTTCGGGAAAATAGAAAAACACAAAGGCAGGCTGGTTGTAAAAGGTTGTAACCAAAAAGAGGGTATAGACTATCAGGATACCTACTTTCCTGTTGTCAGATATAGTTCCTTAAAATTTCTATGTGCACTAGCTACCAAATATGATTTGAAGATGGACCAAATGGACGTGGCCACAGCCTACCTACATGGAGAAATCGAAGAGGAGATATATGTAAGACCCCCGAAGGAATTCAACGAACCAAACCAGGGCAGAAAAGTATGGCGCCTGAGAAAGGCGATATACGGGCTAAAACAAAGCGGCAGAGCTTGGAACAAAAAAATAAACGGATCACTCAAGGAAATGGGACTGAAACAATCCAAAGCCGACCCGTGCATATATTACCGAAAGACAAAAGATTCTACACTCGTCTTAGGAATCTACATTGACATGTTCATTCTTGCAAACAACGATGCAACAATGAAAAATATAAAAGAAAAACTGTCCAACAGGTTCCAGATGAAAGATTTGGGTGAAGCAAGGCACTTTCTGGGCATTAGAGTTACGAGAGATGCACAGAAAGGAGAGTTACGGCTCGACCAGGAAATTTACGTCAAGGGTATGCTGGAGAGATAGAAGATGACGGAGTGCAAACATGTGTCGACGCCATACGACCCAAACCAAAGATTAACCCAAAGATTAACCAAAGACGATAAACCAATGGATCAAACAGAAGCTAAAGAGATGGAAAGTGTTCCATATCGCGAGGCTGTGGGTAGCCTACTGTACGCGAGCCAAGGAACCAGGCCAGATATATTGCGTACGCTGTGGGGTTAATGAGCAGATTCAACCAAAAACCAAGGAGAATTCACTGGCAAGCAGTAAAGCGAATTTTCAGGTATTTAAAGGGAACTGCCTCAACAAAAATAGTTTTCAGAAAGAATGGGAATGCAGAGATCGAAGGATACAGCGACTCAGATTGGGCAGATGAAACAAATAATAGACGTTCGATCACGGGAATCGTGTTTCTATTTCAAGCTGGATCCATATTGTGGCAGAGCAAGAGACAACAGACAGTAGCCTTATCGACCACGGAGGCCGAATACATGGCCTTATCTTCAACAAGCCAAGAGGGACTGTGGCTGCGATCATTAGCAGCGGAACTAGATCCCGATGCAATAAAATCAGGAATAACGATATTTTGCGACAACAAAGGAGCTGCGGATCTTGCCAAAAACGCTGGATATCGTCCGAGAACCAAACACATAGATATTAGGCATCATTTCATAAGACAGTATATTGAGAAAAATATTATAAATGTAAAATATATTCCATCCAATGAAATAACGGCAGATGCGCTAATCAAAGGCCAATTTGGGCCAAAGTTAGAAGATAGTAAGAAACAAATGGGTTTAGAAAAATGAGAGCATCTTGATCATATATATATTTTCGTTTATGTGGGGTGTTGAGAATGTAAACTCAAATCTATTTTTTGTTCTAAGATTCAAATACTCCCGCGCTATTTATACATGACGTATAAAGTCGCCATGTTTGTAGTGAGATCGATTATCGAATAAGATGTAAGAGTCAACTAAAAAAAAATACACATTTCTATTAAGCACAACCTTTATTTTTACTGCACAAACAATCCTGCCCCATCAGTCCTGATGAACCATCCTGGACATATTAAGGACGATCCTGAGGATGTTTTGTGCTGTTTGGGTAATATGGAAAAAGCTATAGTATAATACGAAAAACTATAGTATAATATGAAAAAACTATAGTATAATACGAAAAACTATAGTATAATATGAAAAAAACTATAAGATAATATGTGAGAAAGCTATATTAATACTATTAGTTTTATGGAATCATTTGTTAAATTTGTTTTATGTCTGTTAGTTAATTTGGTAATTCAAGTTTTAGTATTTCATGACTGAAAAGAGTTATTCCAGATAAATTGTTAAATTGTTATATATGTATGTACTATGTAATCCATGATTCCATAAATGTAAGTTTCTTAAATCTATATATTATTCGCAATCGCATGGCTAAAGCTACTACCAAGCATATTAATTCATAGTGTAGTGATAGTACATAGTATAGTAATGCTCCCTTTATGGAAACGTTTTATAATAATTTGTTTTTAATTAGTTATCATGAAATTATCAAATTATTGTTCTTTATTTTATAATTAAAATTTGGATAATATTTAAAGTTGATAATTATTAGCAAAGAGTGTAAAAAAAATGTTTTTAACAAATTATTGTTGCGCGCATTTTATGATTCCATAAAGAGTGATGCGGATATTCCTTATTTTATTTATTTTAATTATATTCTTCGCGTTTACGCGAAGATACTTATTATATATTCATCTATATAATTGATTAAAGTCTTAAAGATGAAGTATTAGTATCGCTGATTCTTCTTCTTCTTCTTATTCGTAGTGGCTAAAAGACCTCCCAGCAGATTCGTCCATACACCATTAACTAGATACTGCTGTAAATCAATTGGTCATATAGATAGGTTGTTACTCTTGACGAAGTTGTGCAAAAGATGATATATTCTAATGTCGCTAGTGAAGGCCAGTGTCTGTACATCAAGTGTAATGTTGGGGTTGATTTTTTTTAATCCGGAAAGAGTAAATTAGAGCTGTCAGATGTGTTACGGTAACCAAAAAAAATGTGATTCAAGTCTTGAAAAGAATGCCCACATGGGCATTCTGAAAAGGCAGTGATATTCTTTCTCCAAAGATGGCCCATAGTTGCAGTATGATCAGATCTCAGTCTTGACATTAGTGTGATAATAGGTCTGGAAAGGCTCTCCTTGATCTTTCTATTAATGTACCAAGGAAGTGAAAGAATATCGTGTTTGTGCGTAAAGTATCTGGTTTCTTTAAGAAGACTCTCCGTTTGAATAACACGGTTATTGGCTCTCCACGGTAAAGTGGCTCTACTCTTAGAGAGGGATTTAAATCTAGAGTAAAGGTTGGTATAGTGGCACTTACTCAGGAGAAGAGGATCAGGGAGATGCAGAGATTCCTTAGCCAAAATATCAGCCCTTTCATTACCGTATATTCCTCTATGACTAGGTATCCAGATAATGTGGATTTCCAAAGATTGTTTGGAGCATTTAAAAAGGGAGCTCCTGATTTGGAAGATCCCGTGATGCGATTTACTCGTTGTTACCGGGTTCGAGAGACTGGATAACACACTCAGAGAGTCAGAAAAGATAGCCGACTTTTTTGTTTTATTATTAAGTATGGAATTGATTGCATATTGAATTGCCAAAGCTTCAGTCTCAAAAATAGTATTGTAGTTATTGATTCTTTCCTTGTATTCAGAGCCGAGCTCCGGAGAGAACACAGCGTAACCAGTCACATTGCCGGACTCTGCGCGGGAGCCATCGGTATAGTACGTTACGTCAAACCCATAAGGTGCAATGAGACGGTTAAAGGAGTCGTTAACATCCGTCATACTGGCATCCGCAATTTGGAAGCCCAAGTCAGTGTTAATTATAAGATCGAAATGCCTGTTTTCATACGGAAATTCAAGGTATCCAGGGAGCTGGAAGTGTATGATTTGTTCGAAAAGGTTGAAATGTGCATGATAAACATCTATCAAGTGACATACGTTATTTTTCTCGTTTTCAGGTCGGGTTGAGACCTCCGATATCATTAAATTTAGGGGATGCGATTGTCTAGACATAATTTTTGAAAGGAATTTCAAAATAAGATTGAACCAGCGCGATTCAAGAGGGTATTCGCCGTTAACGTCCAGCAGGACGTTGGGGATGACACCCGTTTGGACACGGAACGATTGGACACCGCTCGATTGGACACGCCGTATTGTACACGGAACGATTGGACACTGCACGATTGGACACAGAATTATTGGACACCGCACGATTGGACACCGCACAATTGGACACGCCATAAGTTTGCGTTGAACCTCGCTTCGCGTGGAAAGTTGTAAACCTATGTGGAACCTTACTTCGCATTAAAAAAAATATATGTGGAGGCTGTATGTTCCGCCCCCCCTACTGGGGGGGGCTCCACTATCTAAAAACTAGACACATAGGTTTGCGTTGAACCTCGCTTCGCGTGGAAAGTTGTAAACCTATGTAGAACCTTACTACGCATTAAAAAGTATATGCGTGCAGGCAGTATGTTCCGCCCCCCCCCTACCAATCGTGCGGTGTCCAATAATTCTGTGTCCAATCGTTCCGTGTCCTATACTAAGTGTCCAATCGAGCGGTGTCCAATCGTTCCGTGTCCAAACGGGATACGCCCGGACGTTGGTAGGAGTAGTTATCATAAATCTTGTGACCGCACGGAGAGCCGCGTATTATAAGCGACAAGCCTTTAAATAAGGTAATTCATCCAATGGAGCAAATGCTTGGCAACCCCAATTCAACAATGGTCTTATATATCCCTTATAGATGGTAATTAAGTTAAAGGGATGAGCGCCCCATCGGATACCTGATATAGCTTTTAGAATATTAATTCTAGGTATTATGCGGTTTTTTAGGTAATTGATATGAGCTTTCCAGTTGAGCTCTGAGTCCAAAACCATTCCCAGGAATCTAGTAGCTATGGAAAACGGAATATTCTTATTGTCAACTTTTAAAGTGAATTTATATCTATTTAGCAAAATACGGAGATTACGAGATTTAAGAGTGGTAAATATCATATAATTAAATTTTGAGGGAGAAATCTCAAGTCCCAGGCAATTGAAATATTGATATAAATTATCAAACGCTGTATTAAGTCGATTATTAATAACATCCAATTGTTGGTCGGAGCAATAAATTGCTATATCATCAGTATAATAAAGTATTTTTACTTCGTCTGGTAACACTATGTGTGAAAGGGCTATATACAGATTAAATAATAAAGGACTTAATATGGAGCTTTGGGGAAGGCCGATAGTTGTGGTACGATTTTGCAAGTTAATGCCAGCGAAGCCAATAAGGTTTCTGCGAGCAACAAGCGAATTAATAAATTTAAGAATTTTAGGAGGAAGACCATATTTATTCAAAAGAGATAAGAATCTCCGGTCTAATCCTATCAAAACCTCACATTATATCTAAGAATGCTACACCCGTATATTTTTGGGATTTGTTAGAAATATGGATATTAGTAGTTAGAGTGGCAATACTATCCACACAGGATAGCCCCTTTCTAAAACCAAATTGAGTGTTAGGTAGTACCGAACTGTTCTCTGCCCACCATTCAATTCTCTTATAGATAAGTTTTTCAAATAATTTTAAAAGGTTGTTAGCAAGAGAGTTCGGTCTGAGAGAATCTCTACGGCCTGGCTTAGGAATAAAGACAACAAAGTATTCTGACCATTGCTGAGGGAAAATGCTTTTATTAAACATTAAATTAAACAATTTTAGTATATAAATATGTAATTCTGTCGAAAACTTTTTTATTATCTTATTGGAGATCAGATCACGACCAGAAGAGGATCTAACTTTTAAAGTAGAGATTGCTTCATTATATTCATATTTAGAAAATGGTGTGAGAAGAAATTCTTTGTTTACATCAGTACCAATGTTATGGATTGTTGAAATAAAGTTTTGGAGATCGGGCACAGGTAAGAATCGGAGGATATAGCTTGTTGAAAGCTTCGTTAAATGACTCTACAGAAATAAACGAGTGAGGAGGGTTATTTGGATTTCTGTTAGAAAAAGCTCTAATATATTTCCACATTGTGGTTATAGGAGTATTCATATTAAGTGAGGAGCAAAATTCGCGGAAAGCTAGTTCTTTTTTCTAGCAAAGAATTTTTTTGAGAGTTTTCTACATTCTATATATTCCGAAAGACTTGAAGATGAGGGGGATTGTTTAAATTTATGGAAAATTTCATTCTTTTTTAAGATAATGTCCCTACACTCGTCATCCCACCAAACAGTAGAAGGTTTTCTTCTGACGCCATTAGAAGGCAGTTTTCTAGCTTCAGCCACAGTTAGTGAGCTATGAATAGCTTCGATTAAGTTATTATAATCTTCGTTCAAATCATTACTAAACCCGTGCTCCCGGTCCACAAATTTGGAGCATTTCAGTTGGAATGCTTGCCAATCTATTCCAGCGTAAAAGAGGGACGACCAAAAGATGGGCTATTACAGTTATTAGCGATAGCTATATTTATTATGATGGGAAAATGATCGCTTCCATAATTCTCTCCAAGGACGTCCCAGGAGCACTTTGCAGCCGTAGGTAAAGAGACAAGAGTTATATCGAGGGCGGAAGTGGTTGACATGTCTAGCGAAGACCAAGTATAATTCCCGTCATTGAGACACGATAGACTAAGTTGAGAGATTGCTCCCTCCAATTTTTGTCCCTCAGGGTCAGGGCCAATTATATTCGTTGACCAAAGTGCACTCTTCCCGTTAACATCGCCACAGATGACTACGGGATTGAAGTTAGCGCAGTATTGAAGAAGAGTGAGCCAGGCTTGCGGTTCTGTGTGAGGGTGATTACCGCCACGAGGGGGATTGTAAAGAGAACATATATGTATGAATTTATTCGGACCGAGCCAAACTTGACCCAAAATGTATTCTATATTATTATGGTCACAGGACGAATTAATATTATCGTCTGTAATTTGTGTAAATCTAAGTTTATTAGAAATGAGTATCGCAACCCCACCTCCATGCCGATTACGATCACAAGAGTATATATCGTAATTATTAATATTGGGGCGAAATTGTTCATCTAACCTTGTTTCACAGAGTGTTACAATATCAATCTTATGCGAGTCAAGCAAAAATGTAAGCTCAGGAATTCTCCTTTTCAAAGATCGATAATTCCATTGTAAGATGTTAGTCATGGAACAATTATATATTTTTTTCCTTTTTGGTAGTATTATGAAGATGTTTCCTGGGAATAGGAGGAGGTTTCCCATCTGCGATAAAATATCGGTGTGAATGGGTTTGATTGAAGAGAATTTACTTTGACATGTTTGAATCCAATTGTTTAAAATTTCCGAATTAGATGGGAGTGGGTTACGTTTACCATGTATATCATTATTGGGGTTAGCAATAATAGAAAAGTCAGAGAATGTATTAGAAGAACTAGCAACAGGAGCTATATTAGATTTGACTTGAGGGGGATTGTAATCTTTCTGTATAGATCTAACCTCAATTTTTTTTGGGGGGAGCATAGTCTTAAATTGATTGTTAGTGGTATGTTGAGGTTCGCTTATAGCGAAACCTTTTTCCTTTACCGTTGGGGTAGGATTAGAAAAGTTCAAGTTCCTATTCCTGACAACAGCCTCTGCGTATGACTTTGGGAGCATTTGGGAGGGCATAGGGAATATATTCTCCCAAGGTGGGAAGAGGGACCCTATATGGGGGATATAGGGAGGTGTGTGATTCTGAAAATTGTTATTGGTAATTAGTGCTTTCAAGCATTGAGGAGGCTTCTGAGTATGAAACATTGTGGTATGCCATAATTTTTTTGAGTTTTCTTTGCTTTTGGAATATAGGACAGGAGTTGGAAGAAGCTTCATGCTCTGCGGCAGAGTCCGGCAATCTGTGTCTCACGCAGTTAATACAAGACGGCTTTTCAGCCGTGCATGCTTCATTAATGTTGTTATTGCAACTGTGAGAAGAGACAAGCTTACCACAGCGCTGACAGACTGCGTTCCTATCCGAAGCTCTGCATATCCTAGCCACATGACCGAACTTTTGACATTTTTGGCACCTTCTAACCTTTTCGATAAAAGGAACCAGGTGGAGTCTTTTCCCCATATATATAACCGAAGGGGGTACAGTAGTTATTCTGAAACGAATTATGTAAGAATCGGAGTCTATATATTTTGTAGTATAGGTGTTATCTTTATTTTGACTACGGAGGGGTTTCTTTAATTTAGAAGCATCGAAGGGTGGTTGCCATAAAATATTCCAATCAGGAGGAGGACGGACATTCTTGATTAACTCATCCGGAGAATCGTCGTCATCGACTCCCCGAATAATAAACTGCCTAATGACTTTATGGTTAGGCACGTATGCAATCCATTTTTCTCTAGGAAAAATATTATTAGATTTCTTGTTAAAGATATCACAGAATTTATTAGCAGAATTGTCGTCAATAAAAGTAACAGAGAACTTGTTTTTTCCTATCGTTTTCAGGTCAAAAGCAGATAAGAAGTTATCAATATATTTAGTTATACGTTTACCAAACGCAATGATGCCGTAAGAGTCAAGGTTCGATCCTCGGCTAGAATTAGAAGAGGCATGGGCAAGGTTATCGACGTCTGTGTTTACATTTTTGTTATTTTCTTTGACCTCAGAATCCTGTACCTGAGTGGAAGTGGGAAAAGGAGATTTACATATGATTTTTTCTATGTGAACAATAAATGGAGGATTAATGTTTAAGCCATATTTGTTTAATTGTTGGTTAGTCAAGTATCTTCTTTTTCGTGTATATCCAATGCTGATCTTTTAGGAGGAAGTGGACTTCTCAATAAAAAGGACTGATTCCTTTTACGATTTTGATAGATGATATCTCGAACCCTGTCAGCAACGTCGTCATTGCTAAATTCCTCACTAGGTAAAGGCGGGTCCCGGGTAGCCTTTTCTGAAACGTCGTCGATAGCAAGATCCATAGTTGGAGATGAATAATTTTCACGTGTTGTGTTAAATGCGTGTATGGGTCTGGTGCGCAGTATATGTCCTGGAAGGATAGTATGGCCGACACCACACTTACGTGGCGGCAAAAAGATGGAGCAAATTGGAGCAAAGAACCGATAACACAGCACTCAATGTCACTTTTAGACAGCAGCTAGTAACAACCCAGCAAACACAAATACATAACTGTAACATTGCCATAATGAAACGGAATATAACAAGTAATATAACGTATTTGTTACATGTAACATTCACGTTAGTTGTAATTTCCCACTCATACAAAATTGCAGTTATATAACATGAATATAACATGTTACTAAAATGTTATATGATTGTTACAGTCATGTAATAATCCACCCAAGTAGCAAACTGATGTCACAATGACAGTAAATTTTGGTCACAAAATGACCAACTAAATATCCTAAGTTTTAGGTCTCATGAGACCCGAAAATGTCTTCGTCTTTTGACGTTACTCTGTTACTTGGGCAGTTACATTACATACTCCCATGTTACATAGCAGTTATTTTCTGATGTTATATTGCATAAATAAAAGACAGTTATATAATCCCAATATAAATTAGGTATAACAAATGTTACATTACGTGTTACTTTCATGTTACATAGCAGTTATATTCTGGTGTTATATTGCATAAATAAAAGACAGTTATATAATCCCAATATAAATTAGGTATAACAAATGTTACATTACGTGTTACTTTCATGTTACATAGCAGTTATATTCTGTGTTATATTGCATAAATAAGAGACAGTTATATAATCCCAATATAAATTAGGCATAACAACTGTTACATTACATGTTATTCCCATGTTATATAGCAGTTATATTCTGTGTTTGCTGGGAAGGCACTCAGAACGAATGATGTACAGAGTCAAGTATATAACTCGCGAAAAAATTCGATGATGCTCATACCAAAGAACTCAGAGCTTAGAAACGATGTTCACTCACCGAGAGAACAAGCGGAAGTCCAGTATCGCTGATTATGTTAAAGTCATAGACGTATAATATATAGACTGCGCGTCTCTACATCTCCCATATTCAGAACGCGTCAAAAAATAGAAAGAGACAGCTGCTGTACGATCACCGATCTGTCTTTGTCTGACTGGGAAAGAGAAAAGTAGAAGGGATGGAAAAGATGAAGATAGAATGATGATACAAAGCATGCTATCTCTGTCTAATATTTGACGATCCTCACTCCTTAATACTCGGTCTAGATATACTATGTCTATGGTTAAAGTTCGCTCGCGAGCCTGTTCTTAAAGTAACCGCCGGTCAGTTCTAGAAAGTTACTACTGCGCAGCTGCCTAGTTCTAAATAAAGCCTTCTGATTGGTCGGTCCAAGGAATCTTAAATTCTTTGTGCAATCGATTAGTACTATTAAAAGAACTAAAATATAGTTAATTTCTAAGTTAAATAACCATATGGCACTAGAACAATAAGCATCAATGAAATTGATTAATAACGGAAATAAGAGCAAATGGTTAAATAATTGTTCTATATTCCATAGGCATAATGCAGAAATAGATGCGGTATTTAATTATTATTTAAAATATGGTTTTGAAAAAAGACGGGACGTCACAGCAACTATGTCAATTTGTATATGAGGGCCTTTAATCTGTTCTTTCAAAAACGCTATTAAGGCCGTATTACACTACGGGTTGCGGGCTCAGTTGCGGTTAGGATTATGTTTGACGATTACGTATTGACCAATCAAAGCAAAGCAGCTTGCCGGTTGATTGGTCAATCCGCAATTATCAACCGTAACCCCAACCGTAATCGAGCCCGCAACCCGTAGTGTAATACGGCCTTTAAAGAGGCCTATGTTTGTCTCTTTATTTAAGGAGTGGGAGTAAAGATACACGTAGAAAAGGACATACTCTGTTTCGTGCCCCTTGCGTTCTTTCTCGCTCGCACAAAGCATAGCGCTCTCTTTCGTCATACTACGTGCAAGCGAGGGAGAACGCAAGGGGCACGAAACAGACAATCAAAATGAATCATTAATAGATATTGAATATGAATCAACAATGTATATCCAACATCAATCAGCAATAGATGTTCAACAATCAACAATCGACAATCATGACAATTCAACAATTCAACATGACAATCTTATTTTGGCTAAACCAATAGTTGTCGAGAATACAGTAACACATAATAACATCAGTCGAAGAAGGTAAAATAAACACGAAAATAAAAAAAAACATATATAATTTGCTCTGATTACCAAGTATAAATAAACTCATTTGTTTAGTATTAGAAAAACAGGCTTTATTGGATTAATTATTGATTTACAAAATAGTATTGCTTTAGCAGAACAGCTATTTAATAAAAATACAATACAGTTTTGGCTTACATATAAGTTTTCCCAAGACCATCTTGAAACTTTTTTTTCTTTGATTAGAAGAATGAACGGTTGGAATAATAATCCAAGTGCTAAACAGTTCAAAGCATCTTATAGAAAAATACTACATTTAGCAAATGAGTCTGTTCCTTTAAGTGCAAACTGTACTCCGCAAGACAACACTGTACTACTTAGAGTACCTAATGAGTTTATCAGAAATGAACAAAAAATTATTGAACATAACATACAACAAAAAGCAAATATTGATTTTAAAGAAGATATTGTAAATGTTATTTTTATGGATCATGATTATTTTAAACAAAACAATCGGTGCTTAACTGAATATGCTGATGAAGTTATTACGTACATATCTGGTTATATTGCCAAGACTGTTAAAAAAAATAGATTGCTTCTTTTGTAAACAATTGCTCATTTTAAGCAAAGCACAAAAAGAATCATACGCATATCGTTCTGATAAACTTTTACAGCGAAAAAATCGAAATGGTTTGTGTCAAGCATCATCCGATGTTATTATTACATGTAAGAATGCAGAAAAAACTGTAAGATATAATTAAGACAGATTATTTAAAACTAAAAATATATTAAATGTTTTAATATGTCAATCTTTACGCTCACTTCCTTCATATATATTTAATATGAATGGTCACATTTATGATCAGTCTCCTTTATTTGATCACCGAAGTCAAATTATAAAATTAATTTTGGAAACTTATTTTAACGTGCGTCTGAAACATGAAAGTACAACATTTGCGAATTCTACCCAAAGAATAAGAATGAGAAACAATAACTTAACACTTTTTAAAAATCAATAAAATTTAAATTGTAATGCATGTGCTAAAAGATATATATCTTCAGTTTGTTCTGTTTAGACCATTCAGTAACCAATCTGACCACGTTGTTGAGAAAGTTATTGCACATGCTAAAAGTTTGCCAGAAAAAAAAATATATATATAAAACTTTTATCCATATATCTTATCATTATTAACTAATTTTCTGATTACATAATTTTACAGGAACATATTTTTACTTCAATGTAAATAGAAAATTTCTTACTTGACAGTTATTCCATGTGCAATGGAACCAAGAAATATGACACAGCAGCATACAGCAATGGCAGATATGCTGATGATACATAAAGCAATGCAAGCTTCATAAGTAACGTTGAAAAAAAGACAATACTATTGTAACAATTACAGTTGGTATCATGTCTGAACTATGTATCCTTATTGAAACGAACAGTAAAAGTAAACTGATAATCGCTAGATAAAGCAACGGCCAACGATCCCATATTCTACAAGAAATCTTATCGATGATTCCACTGGGTTGAATATTAATCGCATAACTGCACTCTGGATCTAATGTTAGTCTTAAACTTGCCGTTTCGTTGCGACGTCCGTAAAGAGTTTGCATTTTTATCGTTTTTGGACCGTCATCCCTGCATCATAAAAAATCGAAATATAGGGTGAGCTTATAACAAAACTAAATTCACTGCGACAAATGTACTTACATATTCATGAAAAATCTCGATTGAGTCGATCCTGCATTCCACGGTTCTAGCAATTCACTGCAAATTCTTGCATTTTTGTAAGTAGTCAACAGTATAACCAATGGTATTAAACCATTTTCTCGCCTTTCTGCATCTGATGGAAAACTAAACATATAGAATATTGCGTTATTTTCGATTGAAACTGAAGAATATTTATGTCTAATACAAATATAAAGTTATAAAATCTAACCATATCTCTAAATTTATACATTACCTGTGAAATTGCCGTGATAATAAAACAGAATGTTCTTTCCAGCATATGTAGCACCTAACCATTGCAATTCTAGTCGCACTTTTGCTATAATGATAAATGAAAATAATTATCATTTTGATTAAGAATATGATAGCTCTATTTAGAAAACAATACTTACATTTTGTATTATTTCTCTTCGATGGAATTTTCGGTTTGAAACTTATAGCGTCTTCCATTGGGAAAAACTCGCAGCACTAAATGCTTGAAGCGTATATCATTGGTAATATTAATGAGATGTTCTAAATGCTGCACATTCAGTGGGAGTGCAAAATGCTTTCAATGCGCACTGAAAGTAGTTTGCACTCCCAATGAAATATGCAGCATTCAGAACATGCTCATTAAAATTACCAATGATATACGCTTCAAGCACTCAGTGCTGCGAGTTTTTCCCAATGGAAAACTAATAGTTGCAGGATCATGTACGCACTACGCACATGTACGTATGGTCTTCACTTCGCAGTTCCCAGCAGAGATGCCAATTCTGAGACTCTGCCACCAGAGATGCCAATTCTGAGACTCTGCCACTTCCCAGTTCCACCGTTCCCAATTCCCTGTTCCTCTATTTCTTCGCATGTATGAAAGAGAGAGAACGCAAGGGGCATGAAACAGAGTCTGTCCTTTTCTACGTGCACCTTTACCCCCACTCCTTAAATAAAGGCAAACGCTCGGTCTAGATATACTATGTCTATGGTCTAGATATACTTATGTCTATGACACAGATACAGACGTTCCGATATATTTCAGTCCCGTTGACATCCGACATTGAGGTTAAGACGTGTTCAAAATTTAAAAATTGTGACAGAATTGTGAAAAATATTCTAAATGGCATACACCACGAGACTGCTCGTGACGACCGGCAAGTTTCTGAAGAACGGTTCTCTGCTGATGAGATTCTCTAGGTGAAATCCTTTAACATACAGTATCCAAAACGAATGACCTTTCGACCTTCGCAAAGTTATTACTTTTTGAAGTGCTGTTTTCTATAAAAATACGATTAAATTTGTTACTTTGGAATCTTTATTATTCATGATTTAAATTAATTGCATTATTGACAATATAACAGAGAAAGAGAAAGAGATTTAATTATTAAGATGTTTGTTTTGTCAACTTATATTATATGCGTTTGTATTTTTTCCAGATTTGTTATATTTCTTTTACTTTTATCTTTTCTTGCAAATAATTAAACATATATGCGAATTATTTTATACATAAAAGAGCAAAAAAAGAATCTAATCAAAATACGAATACTTTCTACGAATATATTTCTTTTTTCTTCAACACATTATGTTTTTAAAGTTTAAATTTTAATTTAAGATTAAATTTTTATAATTTTATTATTTTTTTATTGTATTGTAATTTTCAAATTGATTATATAATTTGATAGCTGTATCTGTTGCTTAATTTTTAGTAACTTGTTCTTATAAACATCTTATCTTTTTGGTATAAAATTAAAGATAATACTATCTATTGAGAGATAGATAGATAAATAGATAGATAGATAGATAGATGATAGAAAGATAGATAGAAAGAGAGAGAGAGAGAAAGAGATAGAGATAGAGAGAAAGAGGGGATAGATTATAAGAAATAATTTTATATATATTACAGCTCATGGTGGTCCCATGTAGAGATGGGACCACCAGATGCCATTTTGGGAGTCACTGAAGCATTCAAGAGGGATCAAAATCCCAAAAAAATCAACTTAGGTGTTGGCGCTTATAGGGATGACAATGGCAAACCATATGTTCTTCCTAGTGTTCGTAAGGTTAGTTATAAATAATATGCTAATTCTTTGAAGAAAAAGCATACATAGACATATATATAGGGTGTCTCACAACCTTCGTACAATATTTTAATAGCGTATTCTAGAGGCAAAATGGAGTAAAAAATCTTAATACAAAAATATCGAGGCTACAATAGTTTTTGAGTTTTAAGTGATCAAAATTTGCTAATAATATTGCGTAAAATTCGCGTCCTCAAGTTCGTAACTACATTTACACACATACTGATCTGTCATCTGTTATTGCTGACATAAAATAAATAAATTGATTTCCACAAAACTTCTCTGCACGATCAAAACAAAAATAAACTTCATTTCTTAAATGTGTGAAAATATTAAGTTTATATTTGTATTTAAATATAATAATTAATCAACCATTTAAATTGTTATTTAAGAAAAAATTAAATATTTTACGTACAACATTTATAGTTTGTTAATATTAGCTGAGAGAGAGAGAGAGAGAGAGAGAGAGACCGCCGTACATAGTATTCATATACATAAGAAACAATAAAATCAGCTGTGCAGTAAAAAT